>NW_022437107.1:708717-855812 GCF_009761245.1 Sapajus apella
CTACTAAAACTACAAAAAATTAGCGGGGCATGGTGGTGCGTGCCTGTAATCCCAGCTACTCAGGAGGCTGAGGCAGGAGAATTGCTTGAACCCAGGAGGCGGAGGTTGCGGTGAGCCGAGATCGCGCCATTGCACTCCAGCCTGGGTAACAAGAGCGAAACTCCGTCTCAAAAAAAAAAAAAAAAAAATGATGAAAATGTTTAAGGCTCCTTGATTCAGGCAGTCAAAAAGTGTTTTATCTGGCTCATGCCTGTAACCCTAGCTACTCTGAGGCCAAGGTATTGCTTGAACCTGGGAGGTGGAGGTTGCAGTGAGCTGAGATTGTGCCACTGCACTCTAGCCTCCAGCCTGGGCAAAAGAGGGAGGCTCTGTCTAAAAAAAAAAAAAAAATGTTTTATCTGGGTATGAGAATATCTCACCACAAGTTTTGATTATTTTTGGGAGGGCATGAATTCCTGAAGGTGTAAGAAAAGAAATAATGGAAGCTGGATATTGCAAGGCAGGGGGAGGACATTCAGTGAAAAATAAACTAGATGGCACAAGACCAATGTAGGGGAAATATGGGAAAGGTAAGAGTACAAAGAAGCAAGTCACCATTACTGGGAAAGACCACAACCTCCTGCAGAGGCAGAAGGGAAGTAAGTGAGTAGATCAGGTAAAACAGTAGCACATGGGAAACATCCCAGAAATCCCTGCTTTTGACACAGACAACAAGGTATCAGAGAACTCCTGGAACATTGGAAAAGGACTCCTAGTGTGGATTAGCCTGGTTTATAACTTGCTATGATGCCTGGTGCTCTTTGGGGTTCACTTGCCATTATATAATGATCTTTATCTTGTTCCACCTGATAGATCACATTTGGGAAACTCACAGGGATTGGGTGATGTGCAGAAAGCAAAATCCGTCCCACCTCTAGCTTATAAAGGATGGAACAGGTATGGTTTTTAAGACAACCCAGTAAAACTACCACTCTCCAATTCTTAGAATAGTCAGAAAACATCCTTTTGTGCCAAAAAGGAGGTAGGAAACAAAGATGCCCATGGGCAGGTGTCCAGGTCCACATGTCCTTACCCACCAAGGCCAAGTTCCCATTGTTTCCCAGCATCACAGCTCTGCACAGGTTCCTGGGAGCAGAGTCCAGGTTGCCCCACTCCTCCTGGGTGAAGGCCATAGAGGCATCCTTGAATGTAACTGGTTCCTAAAACATTAAGCACATTCCTCCCCAACAAACAACCATCTGTACAAATGCCCTGGAAGGGGTATGAAGTCAGCAGCACTGGAAAAGGTAAGAAAGGTAGAGAAGAAGTTTGTAGCTCAGGGGATCTGAGTGAGCTGAGTCAAATTTTCTTGGAAGATCTTTCCTTTTCATCTACTTGGCTACTTCCATCCAAATCATTTCCCTTGTGCCTACAAAACATGTCTAAGCTCAAGTTCTCAGCTACTGACTCTTTCCTTGTCACTGTCTTCTTGTGTCATTGCTGAGTTGTCATCTTCACCCCATTCCCACCATTATCCTGACAACCTTAACACTCTCAGGAATAATTTACCCAACCCTCTGACCTCACGTTTCTTCATCTCCACAGTGCTAATGATCTCAGCCACATTTCATCAAACTGTGATGACCATAATCAGGAGTCCACTACCTGGACCCCTCTGCTCTTAAAATATTATCTCCCTAATATTCTACACTTTAAAAATCACTTCCTATGCTTTCTGTTTTTCCTCCTCCCTCATATTTGCTTCATCAAGGTCATCACCCTTAACCCTTCCTCTTTTTTACCTCTCAGCCATAGTATGCTTCTGACCTCCAAGTTTCCCTAGTTGTATCCATCATATGTCCTTTCTTCTTCTAAACTAAGTAGTTAAACATTACTGGGAAAATAAAACAGTACATACACACACAGCCATAAAACACTCTCCTCAGGGATCCCTTGGCTTAAAATACCATCTACTGCTAAATATTTATTTCCAGCCCTAACCTCTCCCCTCACCTCCAGACTCCAACTTTCTACATTTTAACATCTACACTGGGATGTATAAAGGTGCTTAAAACTTAACAGGTCCCAGCATTTGGGGATGCTGAGGTGAGCAGATCACTTAAGGTCAGGCGTTCAAGACCAGCCAGGCCAACATGGTGAAACCTTGTCTCTACTAAAAACACAAAAATTAGCCAGGTGAGGTGGTATGCGTCTGTAGTCCCAGCTACTCAGGAGGCTAAGGTGGGAGGATCGCTTGAACCTAGGAAGTGGAGGTTGCAGTAGGCCAAACAAACAAAAAACTTAACAGGCTCCAACAGAACTCCTGCTCCCAGCCATCTCCATCAACACCTGCCCTTCCCCAGTTGTCCCCATTTTAGTAAACAGCCACAAGAACCACTCAATTGCTCAAACCAAATTCCCAGAAGTCATTTCATTCTCATCTTCACATCTCAGCCATCACCCACCTCCTTTACCTCTAAGGCGTATCGGCACCTACCCAGCTTCCCCCCACACTGCCACCTCTCCACGTCTGGGCGGCACGTGTCTCACTTGCACCAACCTCCTGCTTGATCTGTCTCTACTCTTGCTATCCCAAACATGATTTTTCCACATGGCAGCCAAGGTGATCTTTTAAAACAAAAACTAGGCCAAATGTGAAACTCTCCAAAGGATTTTCAGGGGCTATTGAGTAAAATCCAGTCTTCATCCTGGCCTGTGAGGCTCTCCTGTCACCTCCCCAACCGTGGCCTCTCATATGATCATACTCAGCACCAGGTGCCCAGCAGGCCCTTGAACGACATCAAATTCATTGTAGTTTTTGTGCTAGCTGCCCTCTCCCTTCCTTATCATTCAGTTCTTAGCTCAACTGTTGCCTCCTCAGAAAGCACGTCCCTGACCATGTAATCCACAGGAGTACCCTGTATCTATCATTTTCCTGGTTTAATTAATTTCTTCTTACGACTTATGCCTCATCTTATTTTCTTATTTATTCACTTGCTTTCTTATTTACTGTTTCTCCCCACTGAGATCTAAGTTCCCTGAGAACAGAGAGGCTACCTCATTTGTTCATGATTGCATTCTCAAAACCTCAAGCAGGGCCTGGGACTTAAGAGGAGTCCAAATATTTATTCAGTCAATGTCGGCAAATCTGGTTCCCTCCAGGGCTCTGTCCGATGAAACAATGCTTCTTAAACTTTCTGTGGTGAAGAACCAGTTTTTTGTTTTTGTTTTTCAAGTTCTCAATTTTAGTACTTATATCTGCACAGTGCATGGCCTGGCACCATTCTCTAAGGCACATTTTCAAAAGTAGAGTGATAGAATACGTAAAAAGTCCTAAGGGCTGTCTCATAAATTCGATCAGCTAAGCCAGCTTCGGCCTGAGTCTAAAGAGGCACCACTCCCTCCTTTCTTGGGCCTGCGCTGCAGGAGTGACATGACTTACCCAACTTGTTACCAGTGGGGAAGGGAAGAATGAGGGTGAAGATAAAGGTAAGGATGGGTACTTTCTCCGAGCTTTCTGTTCAAGTTCACTGGTCTCCACACTGAGGAAGAGGGCTGGAAGAGAAGCCTCAAGCCCCTGAGTAACAAGCGGAAGCAAAGGTTGCTGCCTTCAAGCTCCATCGTCACATCCTTTAGCAAGGCATGGCGGCACATTACAAGCAAGTGGGCTGGCTGCTCTTCCCAATCAGACCTTCTCTTTAGACCACAGAGAAAAAAGATTTCTTTCTGTTTAAGGCTAATCTCTCCTGTGCATTCTAGATCAAATCCCTTCTATCTTCAGAGATACAAGCCCATCAATTATCTTTTATCTTCTCTGTTTTTTATCTGTCTTCGATCCAGTCATGTGGATTGTCTAATCTTCCTTCTCTACCTCAACAATATTCAAGCCATTTCAGATCCTGTCAATTCTACCTCCTAAATTTCCCTCCAGTGTGTTACTTTTCCATTTCCACTGCCAGTCTTAGTAAGACTCTTATTATTTTTTTTCTTACCTAGGCCAGAATAACTCTTTACCAGTTCTTCACAGTACAATTTTTGTCATCTTTTAGTCCCTAGGTTAGACAATCAGAGTTATTAATTTCTTAAGGTCCTAAAGATAAAGTGGCAGGTGAGATTCCATGCTGAGAAGGGAAAGGATATGCTGATGGACAGGAATAGACCAAATAAGAGGAATCACTGTGACAAGGGAAGGGAGAAAAGGAAAGGAAATAATGCTCCTGTTAAAGAAAGACAAAACTGGGACTGAAAGACTGAATAATCAACAGTTTTCTCAGATGTCAGTGGCACTAAGGAATTCACTCCAAGGCTGCGCTCCTGCTTATAGTGGGGAGAGCAGACTCAATATTCTTAAGTTCAATTGGAGAGGAAAGTCACAAGATCAATCATTTCCTGTTTCTATCAGACAAATGTCAACCTCCTTAGAACTATATACATGTCATCATGGGGCCTTCCACTTCTTTGCAGAGCCCGTGTCTGCTGTATCTAACAATTTACTTTGAAATGGAAAAGCAGGAAGAGGCACACTAGATTACCTGGAGTCATCTAACACATTATACTCGAGTTCAGCACAGTCCTTTCCACAGTAAGCCCTGACTTATGGAGTTCTCCCATCCATTTTAGAGCTTTCAGTCTCAGGGCAATCAATAACCCTCTTTTTGAAGCATGAGGATGAGTTAGAATTTTCCTCCTCTGAGATCCTATAGCATCTTTCACATTCCTTTATTATAGCTATCAAATCTGTCTCCCAAGTTTGCTGTAAGATTCTGAAGGATAGAGGCCACGCTCAACTCATCTTTGTTTTTTGAGACAGAGTCTCACTCTGTTGCCCAGGCTGGAGTACAGTGGCATGATCTTGGCTCACTGCAAGCCCCACCTCCCAGGTTCAAGCAATTCTCCTGCCTTAGCTTCCCGAGTAGCTGGAATTACAGCTGCCAACATGCCCTGCTAATTTTTGTATTCTTAGTAGAGATGGGGTTTCACCATGTTGGCCAGGCTGGTCTCCAACTCCTGACCTCAGGTGATCCTCCCGCCTCGGCCTCCCAAAGTGCTGGGATTACAGTTGTGAGCCACCATGCCCAGCCTCAACTTGTCTTTAAATCACCAGCAACGAGCACAATTGACTTGGAATCTGAAAGATAAATATAGATTCATATTCAATTTAAATGAATAATAATACAACTAAAAGAAAACCTAAAGATAGTAAAACCCAAGACCCTCATTTTACAGATGAAAAACCAAAGTTCATAAGGGCGAAGTGACTTATCCAATGTCACGGAGGAAGGGAGAGGTGAACTAAGACTCCTGCCTTTCAGCATACCTAAGGGCAATGTCTGGTACATAGAAAACACGCAGTGACTGGAATGAAGTCCTTTGTTTAAATGAAAACACACACCAGAATCTCAAAATTTACCAAACTAGTAATACCCAGTTGCAGCGGCAGTGAATAACTAATCATCAGGGAACAGGCAGAAGCAAAGGAAAGAAAATATACGGATTCTACTCAGGTTAATCTCTCTTGAAGTCCTCAATTACTTTTTAGGTCACAGAGAAGCCATGCTCTCAGTACCTCGATACAGCTTACTGTCCTCCAAAACAGATTTTTCTAAGAGCTCGTGTGTGTGAGGGCTGTATTTGCCAAGCAAAAAGATGGCCTTTGCTGGTAGTGCTAAAAATCAATTTTTTTTCCCTTAAAACCCAGTCTGATATTTTATTCAAACAACTTCTGGTGTGATGACCTGTTTAGTTAATGGAGAAAGAACAGCCTGAAGTTAGAAAACACAGGGTTTACTTCTGGCTTGCTGCTCTCTGCAACAAAGGACAAGACACTTTCTGTCAGCTCCCTCAGAGTTAGAGCTCTCTACCATAAAATGCCAGGACAGGGCAAAGAGGGGGCCGATCATCTCAAACACCCTGGGAATCTAAGGGTTAATTTTGAGGTAACCTCCTACAGATGGTTTTACCAAGACAAATGAGAACTCTCTTTTTAAAAAAGTATGACTTGGTAATTTTTATTGGAACAGTTAAATATGTAGACATCTTAATGAAAGAGAACAAAACCTGAGTATAAAAGATGAATAAGTCATTTTACCTACCTTAGAGACACTTATATCAAGTGTATAGAGAGATACTTCACAATAATTCTGTTGATCTTTGGATGTACAAAGATCAACAGAATAAAAAAAGAGTGAAACTCTCCTTTCACTACGTCTAGAAGAGAGGATGAAGCTTAGTTCTTAAAAAAACGCCACGGAGTTCTGATGCATAGCCTCATTGAAAAGCATTTCTATGAGTGATTTTCTAACCACTGTGCTACCATTTAACACATTTCCTCGTTTTTGACTCTTTCACAGTTAATAAATGATCACTATTAATAGGCATACTTTTTGTGTACAGGAACACAATACGCTCATCAAGATGGTACACTCCTTGAAGAAAAGCACAGTGGTTTATCATTCTATCCGTTTTGCTGAGACCACTTAGCACTGGGATGAATATGGAATAGCTTGGAATGACTTTCAACGTGAGTGAAATGTCTGGCAGGAAAAGGCAGGCTTTGAGAGGCTCCCCATGAGAGCACATCCTAGTGCTCTGAGGAGCAGAATAAATTCACGGAGGCAGGGTGAGTGAAAACTATCTGTGCAGAGCCTGGTGACATCATTTGCTAGCTACATGCCCTTAGTATCTTAATGTCCATACACCCATAACTATAAAACACCGTACTGGGGCCTGACAATAAATAAAACAACACACCTCACAGGGACATTTCAGAGAGATGGCATTTTAGGAGAAATGGAACGCCAACTCACCCAGATCTTGGTCATTTCTTACTCCCAGGGAGGACGGGTTCCTGGAAAGGCAGTTAGGGAAAGAGAAAAAGCCATGAAAATCAGGCCCAGCAAGACTGCAGGGAAAAAGTTACTCTGCTCCTGCCTCTGACTGACGCCTCTTCAGTCAACCCTTCCTCTCGCACTCCCTCCATGAGGTGAGAGGTGACGCCTTTTCTATCACCACCTTCATCCCTCTCCACAGTGCTTTCAATTAAACAAGCCAAGTCTTCCCCTTAAAATCAAGAGGCTAAGTAAATCCCGCAGCAGCCGCAGCTCTAAGTCATGCCCATTTCCTCTGACTTTCTGAGCTCTGCCCTAAAGTTCTAGTTAAGAGCAGGAGCTCTCGGGTTATATGACCGCCTCTCAGCATGGATTTCGGTTGCCCAAGACGCTTTCCCCGATCTCATTTTCCTGCAGTGCGGGGGCTCAGATGAGAGCTCTTTTCAGCCAGGGCAGTGCTGCTGCGCACAGAAACCTCAGTCTCTCACTGGATCCCCGCCACGTCGCTTAACGTCCACCAAAAATCCCCTGCAATAACGCTCGTCACACGCGAGGAAGAGGCCGGCGTGGCCAACCACGAAGCCCCCAGCCGGCCCAGGCCAGAGCTTGGCCAGGCGAGAGGAGGGGCCCTCGGAGGCGCGGCCACTCAGCCGCAGGGCCCGGCAAGCTTCAGTGCGGCCGCAGCCCGGCCCCGGGGGCGCAGCAGCTCGGACATGCGGCGCCGCGACACACGTGCCGCCGCGGGCCGGGCCTCCGTAGCTCGAGTGCCCTACCATCGCCGCCCTCCGGGCTTCCGCGGCTCGGCGACCCAGCGCCTTCCCGCGGCACACCCATTTCCTGACCCCTGAGCGCCTCTGCCAGGGGCCGGGGCAGCCCTGCCCGTCTCACCTCCCACGTGGAACCCCACACAGCTGAGGGCCAGATTCCGCCTGGCGCGCCGAGGGCTTCGAAATACAAGTCCCAGCAAGCCGCGGGCGAGCCACGCCCACTTCCGGCGCGGGCCCCGGCGCTTTGCGCTGCGCAGAGCGGGATTCCTGGCAGGGGGCCTCATTTGCCGTTTTTGAGTTAGCGACGCGTGTATTCAAGTCCTCCTACTCAATTTTTATTACAAACACGTAAGAATTATTTAGGAATGCCTGTTAAGGTGTTTTTTCATTTGTTAAAATACTCTTAGGAGAAAAGGACGTAAATACCCGGAATTTCATCTTTACCTTTCAAAACCTTCTGAAGTGAATACTTGCCATTCTGCATCTTCAATCTCACCTCTGAAGTGAGATTTATCTGTTATATACATTTAACAGATATTGTTTGAGAGCCAACTGTGTATCAGGAGCAGTTCAAGATGCTTGCACAAAAGTCACTGCCCTATTCTAGTGGAAACAAGCAATCCATAAATATAGTAAATGGTGTCCTGTGTGTCATGTAGTGGTACGAAAGCATAGAGCTGGGTCGGGGGTTGTGGGGTGTGTGTGTGAGTGTGTAGGGCTGGGGTGCACTTTGCAATTTTAAACAGGGGATCTTAACAAACACAGAAGGTGAGGGAATTAGACAAGTGGCACCCAGCAGTTATAACTCTCCTAAACGCACACAAGGGTTGTTTATGCCAAAATTTTACATTTCTTTCACTTCTCACCGAGTGAAACAGAGCTACCCATTTGGTCTCTTCCCCAATTTCTTTCTTTCAGATTTATTTTGGAGGGGAAAGAGCTGTTGCTTGACTCTCTTCTACATCCTACCCCTTCCTTGGTGTATTAGTTCCCAATTACTGTCACAACAAATTACCACAAACTTAGTAGTATAATAAACATTTATTCTTTTACACTTCTGGAGGTGCCAAGTCTGAAATCAGTTTTACTGTGCTAAAGTCAATGTTGGCGGGGCTAGTTCCTCCTGGAGTTTCTAGATGAGAATATTTCTTTGCCTTTTCTAGCTCCCAGTGACTGTTTGCATTCCTTGGCTTGTGGCCTGCTCCTTTATCTTCAAAGTGCATGACTGTAGTCTCTGCCTTCATCATCACATCACATGCTCAGGCACTGACTCCTCCTGGACCCTTCTAATTACAGCTGTTGTGATTACATCAGGCCCAGCTGGCCAATCTGGGATAATCTCTCTATGTCAAGATCCTTAATATAATCACATTTCAAAAAATCCTTCTTGCCATAGAAATTAACATCCACAGCTTCTGGGGGTTAGGACATGGGCATATTTGGGGGGCTATTATTTCAGCCTGTGATGCTTGGAGAGGCCCATCTCCCCTTCAGTCTCCTCCTAAGAGATGCTCTCTTACCTTTTGCCTGGGGAACACAAAATATCTCCCTTGGACTTACTCCTCTCCTCATTCTTCAATGGAAAACAGCAGAGCTCTTCCGTATTTAGATTTTACCTGACCTCACTTCCTCATGTGCTCACTTCCCTCCTCATGCAACTTAAGAGGCCATGGGTCATCGTTATGACCAGTGCTGTGTATGTGCAGTTACCCTTAACTCTTGCCCTAGTTTTTCTTGGTTTTATTCTCCTGATAGAGACCCAAATCTGCTTGAATCCAGTTCCTGGCCTGCTCCTGTGTGGCAGAGATGGTTTGAGAAAGCCACATGGCTGGCACGATTGGTCTCATTTTCAGTTTATAACTATTAACTTTGAGTGGGCCCTTCATGCTGCCTGGGTATCCTACATTTCTTAGTCCATCCATTCCCCTAAGTGAATATTTCACAGCTTCTACTCTCTTTTCATTATTTATTTATCTTTTGAGCCAGGCTGGAGTTTAGTCGTGTGTTCTTGGCTCACTGCAACTCCGCCTCCTGGGCACAAGCAACCCTCCCACCTCAGCCTCTGAGTACCCGGGACTATAGGCTTGTGCTACTAAGCCCGGCTAATTTTTGATTTTTTTAAGAGATGAAATTTCATCATGTTGTCCAGGCTGGTCTCCACCTCCTGGGATCAAGCGATCCTCCTGCCTCAGCCTCCCAAAATGCTGGGATTACAGGCTGAGTCACCACGCCTGGCCTTCTACTCTCTTTTCAAGCCACCAACAACTCCTCCATTGCACTTAGTGCATATGACTTTGCTTTCTGGTGCTGAGAAAAGAGAAATTCTGTACCCTCACAAGCACATCTGCCCTCCTCTCTGCATTAGAACCTGTATGTTCTACTTTTCATTCTGAGTGACTGGCCCTAGTTCCTAGTTCCTGAGAAAATTCTCTTGCACCCTGAATGTTAACACCTTTCTCATGAATGAGGGAATTTTCTCTCTTCTGTATTTCAAGATTTTCATTTTGCACTGAATTATTAGCATACTGATAAATACGCTATAATATTGTCCATAAAATAAATAAAACTTCTTACCCTGCACCCTATTTCTCTCCAGCCACTACCTCATTTCTCTGCTTTGCTTTACAGCAAAACTCATAAAAAAATTGTCCCTAAGTGATGTTTATAATTTCTTTTCTCCCATATTATCTTCTTTTACATGCAAAAAGTATAATTTTTAACTTAATTTAAAAATGATATATAATAGATGTGTATATTTTGGGGGTGCATGTGATAATTTGATTAATATGTATGAAGATCAAAGCAGGACATTGGGATGTCTATCACTAAATATTTGCCTTTCTTTATGCTGGGAATATTCAAATTATTCCCTTCTGGCTATTTTGAAATTTACAGTAGGTTAATGTTAACTATAGCTAAACTGCTGGTCTATTGAACTCCAGGTCTCATTTTTTTTTATCTAACTGTGTTTTATATCTTGATATGGTTTGGCTCTGTGTCCCCACATAAATCTAATCTTGAATTGTAATCCCCACATGTTGAGGGAGGGACCTGGAATTCCTATGAGTGGAGGGAGGGAAGTGTTTGGATCATGGGGACAGTTTCCCCCATGCTGTTCTTGTGATACTGCGTGAGTTCTCACAAGATCTGATGATTTTGTAAGTGTTTAGAAGTTCCTCCTTTGTTTTTCTCTCTCCTGCCACCTTGTGAAGAAGGTGCCTGGTGCTTCTTTCAACATGATTCTAAGTTTCTGAGGCCTACCCAGCCATGTGGAACTGTGAGTCAATTAAAACTCTTTTATTTATAAATTACTCAGTCTCAGGCATTTTTTATAGCAGTGTGAAATGAGACTAATACATACCCCTTAACCAACCTCTATTCAGACTGTCACCTCTACTCTTCCTGAGCTCTGGTTACCACCAGTCTACTCTCTATCTTCGTGAAATCCACTTTTTTTTTTTTTTAAGTTCCCACGTATGAGTGAAAATATGCAATATTTGTCTTTTTGTGCTTGGCTTAGTTACTTAACATCATGACCCCTAGTTCCATCTATATTGTTGCAAATGACAGGATTTCATTCTTTTAAATGACTGAATAATATTCCATTATGTACATATACTACACTTCTTTATCCATTCATCCGTTGATGGCCACTTAAGTTGATTCCATATTTTGGCTGTTGATGAATATTGTGAATATGTTTACATGGGAGTGCAGATATCTCTTCAATATATTGATTCCCTTTCTTTTGGATATATACCCTGTAGTGGAATTGCTGGATAATATGGTAGTTCTATTTTTAGTTTTCTGAGGAGCCTCCATACTGTTCTCCATAGTGGCTGTACTAATTTACATTCCCATCAACAGTGTACAAGGATTCCCCTTTCTCCACATCCTCTCCAGCATCTATTATTCCCTGTCTTTTAAATAAAAGTCATTTTAACTGTGGTGAGATGATAGCTCATTGTGCTTTTGATGTGTATTTTCTTATGATTAGTGATGTTTAACATTCTTTTTATACTTGTTAGCAATTTTACGTCTTCTTTTGAGAAATGTCTATTCAGATCTCTTTTGCCCATTTTTAAACTGGATGCTTTGTGTTTTTACTGTTGAGTTGTTGGGGCTTCTTGTATATTCTCATTATTATTCCCTTGTCAGATGGATAGGTTGCAGTATTTTCCCCTACTCTGTGGCTTGTCTGCTCACTTTGTTGGTTGTTTCCTTTACTGTGCAGAAGCTTTTTAGTTTGATATAATTCCATTTGTCTATTTTTGCCTTTGTTGCATATGCTTTTGAGGTCTTACACACAAAAAATCTTTGCCCAGACCAGTGTCCTGGAGTGTTTCCTCAATGTTTTCTTCTAGTAGATTCATAGTCTCAGGATTTAAATTTAAGTGTTTAATCCGTTTTTATTTGATTTTTTATGATGAGAGATAGGGGTCTAGTTTCATTCTTCTGCATATTGTTACCCAGTTCCCCATCATAATTTATTGAAAAGACTGTCCCTTTCTCCAACGTATGTTCTTGGCTCCTTTGTCAAGAATGAGTTGGCTGTAAATACACGGATTTGTATCTGGGTTCTCTATTCTGTTCCATTCGACTGTTTGTTTTTATGCCAGTACCATGCTGAGTTGGTTACTATAGCTTTGTATTATATTTTGAAATCAGGTAGTATGCAGTCTTCTGCTTTGTTCTTTTTGCTCAGGATTGCATTGGCTATTTGGGGCCTTTTGTGGTTCCATATGAATTTTAGGATTTTTTTCCTATTTCTGTGAAGAATCTTATTGGTAATTTGATAGGGATCGCATAGAATGTATAAACTGCTTTGAGTAGTATTATCTTTTTAACATTACTAGTTCTTCCAATCCATGAACATGCAATATCTTTTCATATTTTGGTGTCCTTTTCAATTTTTTCATCAGTGTTTTATAATTTTCCTTATATAGGTTTTGTACTTCTTTGATTAAATTGGCTCCTATGTATTTTATATTCTTTGTAGCTGTTGTAAATTGGGACTGCTTTTTTATTTCTTTTTCAGATTCTTTACTGTTGATGTATATAAATGCTACTGATTTTTGTATGTTGATTTTATATCCTGGAACTTTACTGACCTGTTAATGTTTGCTTTTTAAACTTGGGAGCTCCAGTGTTGCATACATAGATATTTATGATTATTATATCCTCCTGCTGAATTGATCCCTTTATTGTTATAGAGTGACCCCTTTTGTCTCTTTCTACAGTCTTATTTTATATTCTATTTGATCTGATATAAACACAGCAATTCCTGCTCTCTTTTGGTTTCCAGCTTTATTAAGCATCTTTTTCCATCCCTTCACTTTCAGTCTGTGTGTGACTTCAGAGGTGAGGTGGGTTTCTTGTAGGTAGCATATAGTTGGGTCTTATTTCTTTATCTAGTCGGTCACTCTATGCCTTTTAACTGGAGAATTGAGTCCATTTACACTCCATTTTATTATTGATAAGAAAGACTTGCTACTGCCATTTTGTTGTTTGTTTTCTGGTTATTTTGTAACTCCTGTCTTTCTTTCTTATTGTCTTCTTTTGTGGCTAGGTGATCTTCTCTGGTAGCATGTTTTAATTCATTGCTTTTTTACTTTTAGTGAATTTTTTTTTTTTTGCATTGTGATTTCTGTGAGGCTTGCAAAAAGATATCTTATAGATATAACAAGTTATTTTAAACAGATGACAAATAAACTTTGATCACAAAGAAGATTTAAAAAAAAGGAAAAGAGACCAGTTCTACACTTTAACTCTGTCCCCCCATTTTGACTTTTAGTTTTCTGAATTTACATGTATTTATATTACTTACCTCTTGACAGGTTGCTATAACTATTATTGTTCGTAATAAATCTATCATATCTGTCATACCAATTGGGCTCCATACTAAAATTGTGAGTGGATTGTATGCCACAATTACAGTATTAGAGCATTCTAGGTTTGTCTATGTGTTTAATTTTACTAGCGGGTTTTGTACTTCCATTATTTTTTCACATTAGTGATTTTTTTTTTTTCAGACTGAAAACGTCACTTGAGCATTTCTTGTCGGATGGGTCTAGTGGTAGTGAATTCTTTCGGGGCTTTTTTCTTTTGAGACAGGATCTCCCTCTCTTGCCCTGGTTGGAGTGCAGTGGCATGATCTTGGCTCACTGCAGCCTCAACTGCCTGGGCTCAAGCCATCCTCCCACCTTGGTCTCTCTAGCAGCTGAGATTACAGGCATGCATCAGCACACCAGGCTAATTTTGTTTATTTTTTGTAGAGATGAGGTCTCACTGTGTTGTTGCCCAGGCTGGTCTCCAACTTCTGAACTCAAGTGATCCTCCTTCCCTGGACTCCCAAAGTGTTGGGACTGTAGGTGTGAGCCACTGTGCCTGGCCTGGAATGTTAGAATCATATAGGAAGTAGCGTCAAATAAGAAATGATGTTTAGTGCCTGGGCAACATAGTGAGACCCATGTCTTTACAAAAAACTAAAAACTTAGCTGGATATGGTGGCTAATGCCTGTTGTGCCAGCTACTAGGGAGGCTGAGGTGGAAGGATGGTTTGAGCTCTGGAGGTGGAGGCTGCAGTGAGTAGTGACTGCCACTCCAGGGTTGATGACAGAGAGTGACCCTGTCTACAGAAGAAAGAAATGGTGTTTAACTTCCTATGATTTGTATTTGCATTAATGTGTGCTTTTTTTTTTTTGAGAGAGAGTCTCACTCTGTCACCCTGGCTGTAGTGCAGTGGCACAGTCATGGCTCACTGCAGCCTTGGACTACTGTACTCAAGCGATCCTCCCACATTAGCCTCCTAAGTAACTGGGACCACAGGCTTATGCCACCACACCCAGCTAATTTTTTGTATTTGTTGTAGAGATGGGGTTTACCATGTTTCCCAGGCTGATCTCAAACTTATGGGCTGAAGAGATCCTCAGCCTTGAACTCCTGAAGTGCTAGGATTGTAGATGTGAGCCAGCATGCCTAAGTCAATTTTGTTTTGTGAGCAGGGTGAGAAAGGCACTTTATTCTAATTAATTCTCAAACAGTAAAATTACAACAGCTGGTTTAAGGAGACCACAGGTCCAGCCCAAAATTCATCTCGGTGAAATTCTACACACTGAGAATACTGTCTTCCATTGCAATTCTGAAGCAGAAAAGATGTGAATGACAGAGGAGAAGTTTAACTGATGGTTTTATATTTTATACCTTTACTGTCAGTTATGTTTTTATGCTAAATTAACTTGGTCATGTGAGCCATTTTCATTTCTTCAGTTTAGACTTCTTGATTAGGCGATTCCATTTGCACATCTGTACTGTTTCAGCACCTCATTGAAACCTCACAGAGGTTTATGTCACCCTAGTTCTGGGCACGCTCCAAAAACTGTTCGATCTCAGAAGCAAGGCTGCTGCTGCTGTGCTGGCTGGGTTCCCTGAGGCTCGTGGTAAGCGATGCCAGGCCTTGGAGGCTCAGCATTATTTCTTCCACTAAAGCCCCCAGTGTGTGCCCAACAGGAGAGCCTGCAGCCATGCCAGCTGCAGAGGTGGCCATCAGAGGTAGCTACTGAGGTGCAGCACCAGGAAAGCCAACTGCAAAGGGTGGGATGAGCTGTGGTGCTGGGCTGGGTGCAGTTCTCATCTCAGGTGCCTGGCTGGCTGGAGGGGCCATGCAAGGGATGATGCTGCTTCCACACAGCATCATGCTGCACAGAGGCTTGGCCTGTGAAAGCCTGCAAAGAGCCCAATGCCATAAATGTGTTACTAATATGTGTTTCAAAATTGTATGAGATTTCTAAAAAATGTTGATATCTTGGTACATGTAGTAAATTGCTTTAATCTGATGGCTTTCTTCATAGCGCTTTTAGCTCTAGGCAAATCCTAAAGTGTTATGTCAAGGATATTCATGGAAATGACCAGGACTTGTACTCTTGAATGTAGGCTTCTGATAGCATTGGAGATCATACTATTAGACTACATAAAAACTTACAGGGGGCCGGGCGCGGTGGCTCAAGCCTGTAATCCCAGCACTTTGGGAGGCCGAGGTGGGTGGATCACGAGGTCAAGAGATCAAGACCATCCTGGTCAACATGGTGAAACCCCGTCTCTACTAAAACTACAAAAAATTAGCTGGGCATGGTGGCGCGTGCCTGTAGTCCCAGCTACTCAGGAGGCTGAGGCAGGAGAATTGCCTGAACCCAGGAGGCGGAGGTTGCGGTGAGCCGAGATCGCGCCATTGCACTCCAGCCTGGGTAACAAGAGCGAAACTCCAAAAAAAAAAAAACTTACAGGGGTTGGGTGCAATGGCTTATGCCTGTAATCCCAGCACTTAGGGAGGCCGAGGTAGGCAGATCATGAGGTCAGGAGATCAAGAACATCCTGGCCAAAATGGTGAAACCCCATCTCTAGTAAAATCCAAAAAATTAGCCGAGCATGGTGGCACACACCTGTAGTCCCAGCTACTTGGGAGGCAGAGGCAGGGGAATTGCTTGAACCCGGAAGCAGAGATTGCAGTGAGCCAAGATCATGTCATTGCATTGCAGCCTGGCAACAGAGTGAGACTCCGTCTCAAAAGAAACAGAAATAAAAACAAAACAACAATAACAACAAAATGTACAGAACACTAATAAAAAAACTGGTGTGTTCATGAAGATCACTAATTGTGTTAGCCCATTCTTGCACTGCTATAAATAATACCTAAAAGAAAGTGTAATTTGTAAAGAAAAGAGGTTTATTTGGCTCATGGTTTTGCAGACTGTATCGGAAGCACGGCTGGGGAGCCCTCAGGAAAACTTCCAATCGTGGCAGAGGGGAAGCAAGCCCATCTTACATGGCCAGAGCAGGAGTAAGAAAGAGAGAGGAGCTGTGACACACTTTAAACAACCAGATCTTGTGAGAACTCATTTCATGAGAACAGCACCAAAAGGGAAATCTGTCCCCACAACCCAATAACCTCCCACCAGGCCCGACCTCCAACATTGGGATTACGGCTTGATGTGTGATTTGGGTGGGGACATAGATTCAAACCGTATCACTAACTCAACATTAAGAAGAACAAGAATTAATTACATGGGACTGAACTGATGGATGAGTGAAATGATTTTTACGTCTTTTTGTTTGAAACATTGCTGATTCTTTTTATGTATTGTTTTATGGAGTCAAGAAAACTTTTTTCTTTTGAGCTATTTATAACTCACAGAAATTGGGTAAAATATACTTTTTTTTTTTGGAAATGGAGTTTCACTCTTGTTGACCAGGGTGGAGTACAATGGTGCAATCTTGGCTCACTGCAACCTCCACCTTCTGGGTTCAGGTGATTCTCCTGCCTCAGCCTCCTGAGTAGCTGGCATTCCAGGTGCCTGTCACCACACCCAGATAATTTTTATATTTTTAGTAGAGGAGTTTCACTGTGTTGGCCAGACTGTTCTCGAACTCCTGACCTCAAGTGATTCGCCCTCCTTGGCCTCCCAAACTGCTGGGATTATAGGAATGAGCCACCACGCCCAGCCTAAAATATATAGCTGTGAGCAAGTTGAGACATTTACCTTTCTCTTTACCTGATCTCTCCAGAATTCAGAAACTATTTGTGTGTATTCTTACATTATGGCAATATAGTTATTTGCATAAGCTCAGTGAGAATCTATTTTTCTTTTTAACAGTACACAATTGTAGACACTTTTTTTTAAAACCGCCATTTTGACTGGAATGACATATTTTCTGATGTGACCAGACTGCTTTGAAGAACTGAAGTTGCCTTATAAAGCCAGTAGACTTGGGGTATGACTGGCCTGGTGCCTTGTCTACACAGTTCCCTTACAAGCTTCCTGACCTTGTGGTAAGAAAAGAATATCAGTTTCTGACAGGCACAGAACCTCAAGATATTTTGAGACCTCAGGAAGAGAGGAATTTATCCAGTTTGTACAGGTATTACAGGTACAGTCTGATGGTGAATCCTTGGCTTGGTCACTGCACTCCAGCCTGAGTGATGGGGTGAGACTCTGTCTCAAAAAATAAAAAAATTATCTGGGCATGATGGTGCACACCTGTAGTCCTTGTCAATCAGTGTTCCCATACATGCACCTTTGGACACTTGGCTAATTACCTCCTTAGGATGAAGCTGTGGAAGGGCATTCACTGGGTTACTGGATGTGTTCACAATATGCTCCTTACCTTTCTGGCTGTGAGTCCCTTCCCTTAAAGTTCTCACTACCCAAGGCCCCCCAGGGTGATCTTTTAAGAAAAAGGTCTGCTCCTATCTCATCCTGTGTGAAACTTTCCAAAGCTTCCCGCTACCTTCTGGGAAAGGTCCAAATTTCATCCTGGCCCAGCCTGTTGCCAGCCTTGGTGCCGCCCACTGACTGGAGCACCACATCTCCACTTGGCCTTGAGTTCATCTGAAAAATGGGGACAGATAACACCATCCCCTTCACATTGCCAAGTGGCTAAAGAAGTAAGGAATTTAAGCATTTAGCACAGAGCCTGTCTCTGTAAGTTTTAGCTGGTAGTGACTGAAACAGTGAACTCCCCATTTTGAGTCCTTAATCTCTATTATGAGCAAATAGTGTTCTTTTCAAATGATTGGTGTAACTCCTGCAGGCTCTGCCTACATCTGTCTGCTGGCAACTGATATGCTGTCCAGGCCCCACACAGGAGCACCTACAGTGGAGTGTACTAAGAGAGGGTGTCTCTTAGTCTTAAGCCACAGAAGTGAAATTGATATTTTAGTTCAGATAGGAAGGATGGAGAGGAGTTGGTCAGAACAAGAGTGGGGGCCTGAGTTAGGCAAGCAGAAGGAAGAGCCCAGGGCAGCTCCCAGATGGGTCCAGCTCCCTAGGTGGGGTGCCACGTGAGCAGGGTGGGTATAGGGAGAGGTGAGGATGGCAAAGCAGGCAGGAAGGGCTGGAGGGCCCCATGGGTTAGGCAAGGAGTTCAGACGGTTGAGGAATGATGGAAAGCCAATGGGGGCAGTTTTGCTTTGGGATGTAACAATGACTGTTGGTACCCAGCTCTGCTATTTACTAGGTGAGGGACCAAAGACAAGATACGTTCCCTGAGCCAACTTCCTCATCTGCAAAATGAGAATGATTATTGTACCTTCTTTGGTGGTGAAGGCTCAGTGCAGTGATGTATGTAAAGGGCTCTGCATGTCCTCTGGACCCAGCAAATGTTAGCTGTATATAAATAAGTGCAGGCTTTGGATCTGGCCCCCAAAGTAAGGAAAGACTGGTCCTCAGGTGCCCTTGCTGGAAAAAGTTGGGTGATCCCTTTGGAACCTGGTAAAATACTAGTAAGAGTAATCATTAACGTCATAACCACATTCACAGACCCAGCTTAGAGTCAGGTCTTCTGGATTCCTAATGGGTTTATCCACCATGTTTTGGGTCACATGGCCTGTCGTTTCAGACTTGAGGCCACTGATTGACTTCACCAGTGTGTTCTCCTCTCCCATTACCTTCTCTCTCAAGTCCTTCCCCCTAGAGGCTAGGAAGGGATCTTGCAGGTGATGTAAGAACAGTGGAAGGGAGACGGAGTGCTCGGTCAGCATCAACTGTGTCTCTTCAGGAGGTCAGAGAGTGGTTTTTAATGATAATAATCTCTTTTGACTTGAGAAGACAGTGTAGTGTGGCAGAGGATAAAGATGGCATTTTATTGGAGTGAAGAATGGACTTTTCAATGAATGGTGCTAGGATGATTATCCAGTCATCTGAGATAAACTTACATCTTATCACTTACACTATTTGAATTTTATAAAAATAAATTACAGAGTATTAAGGGGAAACAAAGAGCAAAACATATATAACACTAAGTCTTAGGGGTTGAATTGCGTCCCTCCCCGCAATAAATGTATATTTAGAAGTCCTAGCCCCCAGTACCCAGAATGTGACCTTATTTGGAAATAGGGTCTTTGCAGATGTAATCAAGCTAATACAAGATCATTACAGTGGGCTCTACTCCAATATAACTGGTATTCTTCTAATAAGAGGAAATGTCATACGAAGACTGAGATGCACAGAAAAATGCCATGTGAGGACCGGCAGAGACTGGAGTGATACAGCTGCAAGCTAGGAATGCTAAGGATGCTGGTGAACACAAGGAGCTGAGAAGATTCAAGGAGGAATTCTACCCAGAGTCTCAGAAGGGACCAGCCCTTCTGACACATTGATTGTGGACTTCTTACCTCCAGAACTGTAAGAAAAGTAATTTCTGTTGTTGAAGTTTGTTGTAGTTTGTTGCAGTAGCCCTAGGAAATGAATACAACCACTATTCAATTTGGGAACATTTCATCACCCCTAAAAGAAACTACAGGCACATCAGCAGTCACTCTCCCATTTCTCCCATACCCCACCACCTCCACTCCTTCTCTCCCTCTGGCCACTGGCACCCATTCATATATTTACTGTGTCTATGGATTGCATTTTCTGGATACTTTATATAAGACATGTCATACAATGTGTGACATTTTGTGACTGTCTTCTTTCACTTAACATGTTTTCCAAGTTCATCCATGTTGTGGCATGTATCAGTATTTCATTCCTTTTGTTGACAAATGTTATTCCATTGTTTGGTTATGTCACACTTTGTTTATTCATTTGCTAGTTATGGACATTTGTGTTGTATCAGTGTTTTTGCTCTTATGAATAATGCTGATATGAACAAGTTTTTATGTACAAGTTTTTGTGTGGCTGTATATTTCATTTCTCTTTGGTACATATCTAGGACTGGAATCACTGTGTGTTGTGGTAACTCTATGGTTAACATTTTGAGGAATTGTCAAATGGTTTTCCAAAGTAGCTGCACTATTTTGCTATCCCACTAACAATGAATAAGGGTTCCAATTTCTCCACATTCTGATGACTTCTCATCTAATTCATAATAAGAACCAATCCATTCAGTGGACTAAATGGACCAACATGATCTGGCCTTTTCTTGTTATTAGGGTCTTAACCACATGGACTTTTTTGCTGATTCTCAAATAAACCAAACCACATTCCAGGTGGGAGCTTTGCATTTGTTGTTTTATCTGACTAAAACAGACTTCTCCCACAAATACTCCTGTGCCTCACTTCCTTCAGTCCTTTGCTTAGATAATTTATCAAAGAGGCCATTCCTTAGAACTGTGTATTAACAATCCTCTCCCACTACTTTATCTTTTTGCTTTGGTTTAATCTGTCTTCCTGTACTCCACTGGAATGTAATGTCTTTGAGGAAATGGACATTATTTATTTTGTTCATTGTATTAAAGAAAAGTTAATCTGACACTTGTTGAAAATGGCAAGGAAGACTTTATTCAAGACTACTGCCATAGGAGAAAGAGATTGAACTGTACTCTGAGTACAACAGGGACAAATGGGGATTTATACCAACAGGCAGGGTGAGGGAGTTGATGAAAAATTACCAAGAAGCACTTGACTAGGTATCTGGGGTGGAGGAAGAGGAGCTTAATTGGCTATTAAAGGTGGGGTGATTCTTGGTAAAGTGGCTTTGTAGGATTCTTGGCTGAAAATCAGCTCATCAGGCATAGTTGAAAGGAGGATGTGAAGGAGCCTGACTCCACATTAGAGGGATGCTTGTCAGCTGTTCTATCCTCAGCATCCAGAAGTGAGTGGCACACCGTGGGGCTTTGGTCAATCATTGGTAAATTGGTAAATGAATGCACCATCCTGAGAAATTTTTTTTAAAGGCCCTAATTGAATGAGAGAGATACATTTTCTTCCCTTAGTTTTCTAATTCCTGGAATTAATAGAAATGTTTATTTTTCCTAGAAAACAATACATTTGTTTTCTAACATGCTTTTTGTTTGTATGAAATAAAAACAGGATTATTTGGAAATCAACAGCTATCCAAAGTATGTCTCTCATATTTTCTCACATAAAATATGTCTCTCGTATTTTCCTTATCATTTTCTGGTGGCAAGTGTCAATCTAAGCAGCATAGTAGATCACTTGGGGGCTTTTAAAAATCCTGATGCCAGGACCAGACTCAGGGCAATTAATTCAGAATCTCTGAAGCTGGGACCGTGGCACCTTCACTTTTTTTTTCTTTTTGGTATTTATTTTCTGTATAACTTTAAGTATGTAAAGGTTTATTTCCACAGACCTTAGGGAAAGGGTAGAAATCACAGGCCAATCTCTCTTCTCTCCAAAACATTTCATATTTTGGTGTTTGTCCTAGAGGGAAAAAACTGAAATTTACATTAGCAGTGCTGTGCAAATTTATGTAAGATTTAGGTATTACATAAATCAAGACCTAAAATCAGCCTGCAGTGGAGGTTTTAGTCCCCTGTTCTGGTGCTTGGACAGAAGCCATAGCTGATGAGTATGACAGGGTAAAGAAGGCAGTGAAGAAGGTGACAGGCACCTAGCAGGGACCTGACAGGCATCTGACAGGCACCTAGGAGGATTCAGAAATGCCAGACTCCTTGGAATGGTGTGTTGCTTTTCCTTTTTTTTTTCTTTTAAAGTCATCTCTGTAGGAAGGTACTGGGCAGGGATCGCAGAGAAAGAAAGGGTCCAAGACTCCTTTAACTGCCCTGGATGAAGGGCACTGCCACAGCAGCTAGTACCAGAGACTCCCCTATCTCATGGTTGAGGCAGACCCAGGATAGAATAGAGAATTAAAAAAAATGGTTATAGAAAACAATTTTGCGTGGAATACTAGATGGCCAAGCCTCAGCCTTTGGTCCTGTGTAACCCTTGCCTCATTTGTCAACAGTGAACAATTAGTTTGGTTAGAAGAACCATCTGGAAACACACCAGCTTCTGCTACCTTCATGCTCATTGTTAGAAAAAGATTAACCAGTGTGAACATTCTGATCTGTTAATTCCTGGGACTGTTTTCTTCCCAATGGACTGTTTGTTGGTAGACTAAACCCCCAGAGCTCAAAGCTAAAATGCATCATCAGTCCTGATCGGCAGTCCTGGTCATGGTTGAGCTGATCTGGAAAAGCTACACCTTCTTGCAGAAGATCAACTGACCTGCTATCCCACCCTAAATCTTAACCTGAGGTATATTTCAGTGAAGGCAAATAGCTGTGCTTCTCAGAGTAGACAAGCAGTTTTAAGAGCAGAAATGTAGAGGAAATCTGGAAAACCATCTTGATACAGATTTATCCCATGATGTGAAGAGAGGGCAGACAACCTACTTCACTTATTCAGCAATTTCTGTCACTGTGGTGACCAACTTCTATCTATTCCATAGTCTTGAACTGCTCAGGAACTGGGAATTTATTAAAGTCACCACCTTCTGTAGGAATGAGAATGTTCATCTTAGAAGATTTGACACTGACTATGTCACAATCCAGGGAATTCTTGCTCAGGTAAGCATGGCAGCCATCTGTTTTGTTGATGGAAATGTTTGGCACTTTACCTATTACCTGAACTTTGACATCCCTACTGTTGATTAGCTCCACAATGCCCACCATGTCATTGAATACCGGACCAAATTTCTTATAGTTATCTTCTGTAATGGAGTTAATTTTGCTCTTGATTTGCAATGTTGTGTTGACACACGTGTATGTAAGCCATATGTTTCAGCTCTGTGTCATCAATCACCAGGTTGGAAACATTTTCCTGATTTTCCACTCTTCACTTCTTGCCCTCCAGTTCAAGTACAGCTGGCTCCTTTATGGCTGATTTGGGGTTTAGGTACAGAGAATGGTTTGGGGCCACTGTGTACCGGACCACTCTGAGCCTTCAGAGCAGGGTTCTTGTGAGTCTTCATGTCATCAGATACATATTTCAGGGCATGTGTGATGCTCTCCCCCGAATTAATCTGCACAAACAGTGCTGAGAGGGAAACAGACTCATCTGAGCCTGAACTGGTAGACTGGGGGAGGCCAGTGGCCTGATCCAGCCGAGGGTCCAGATGGTAGTCCCCTCAGTTCTTTTGCTACAGGCCCCATTTTGCTTCAGGCCAGTCTGGTGGTATGGAACTCCTTAATGTAAGCCTGTATACTTAAATAAGTTTTGACCCAGTTTACGTGGTTCTTATCCACATCTTTGTACTCTGATGACTCTGTTTGTATAAAACATGGCAGCATCATTTCTTTCACATAAAGACCAGACTTGGGAGCCATAGCCACCCAGCCCAGGGCCTGGATACTTTTGCTGACAGCTGACAGGTGATTTAAAACTTGCTCCTCGGTTCTTCTCCTGAAAGGTTATCACTTCTTTGATCTGCTCTGAGATGGGTGCCAACAAATTGGAAAGCTTATTACCTGCCGGCTGTTGACACTGAGAAGCTGTAGCCAAGAGAGCTCGCTCCAACTTCAAAACCCTGTGGAACATCTCCGCATGTTTCTGCACGTCTCCCCCAATCTCTTTACTGATCTTCAAGTACTCTGCCATAGGACTGGCAAGGAGCGAGTCAAATGCCTGCCCAGATGGAGCTGCTCCTGCTTCTGAAGGACTGTCTCCATACCCACGGTGCATATCAGAGGTATGGGATACTGCTTCCAGGTGGCCCACTGCCCTCTCCAATCTTTTTACCAGATTTTGAATGTCAGTCACCACCTCCGGACTGCGATCAGTGGCTCTCCACTTCCCGCATGTTCACTTTTCAAAGATTCGCAAGTGATGCCAACCTGCTCTGAGGATGGAGTCCCTAAGATCCTTGAGCGGCCCAGACTACGTTTCCCAGAGGCCTCCGCGGCCGCAACCACTTCCGCTTCTGTTCCTGCCCGCCTCCGCGTGGGGCGAGCGCTGCATCAGCCCCTGGCAGGTTGCTACTGTCTGGACCGCGTGGCGTGGTCGCTGTCTCTCTGGGCGTGCAGCTCCGCAGCCTTGCCGGCTCGATTCGGTTTGTGAGCGGCCACCCCTAGCTGAGTCCCTGAAGCCTCGGGTCCCTGAAGCCTCGGGTTCCTGGCGGGTGCTCCCCGCCTTTCCCGGGGGCGGGTCGAGGGGCGCGCCGGGGTGGGAGGGGACGATAGCGGTGGGCAGGGCCCACCCGCAGTGACTGCGCTAAGTAGAGCGACCGCCCGAAGCCTGTGCATCACAGAGCGTGCGAGGCTTGCACCCGGGCCGGCAGATTGGGCCACTGACAAGGCGGTCCCCCCGTGCTGCCAAAGGTGCATGGCGTGGGGTTGGCTGCAGTCCATGCCGGATCCCAGCAGTCGTTCCCTTTCCTTTCTTCCCGAGCGTACCCACCTGAACCTGTCTGTCCAGCTGTGGAGGGAGCGGGCAGGTGGGGGCCTGGTCCAGAGGGCAGGTTCTAGCTAGGATAGGGCACGGAGAGACTTCTTATTTCCTCTCTTCTTTCCCAGATTGACTTACGCAGGATTCTCTGCTCTTGCCTGGGAGAACAGTTCAGGACACAGATGACCCCAGGAGCTCAGATCCAGGCAAGTTTGATTTTTCCATTTCTTGAGAAACCACCCGTTTCAGCGAGGTGGGGTTTATGCCTCTTGCCCGGACGATGCCCTGCCCTTTGTGTGGATCAAGCTATCTGAAGTGATCCTGGATGGATCCCACTATCCTTCATTTCTGTCCTCTCTACCCATTACGTAGTCATTCACCAAGAAGATTATTGCTGCCCATGTTTTCTAAAGCACTAGAAACAGAACAGTACTTTGCAAAC
Source organism: Sapajus apella (assembly GCF_009761245.1). Classification (NCBI taxonomy): domain Eukaryota; kingdom Metazoa; phylum Chordata; class Mammalia; order Primates; family Cebidae; genus Sapajus; species Sapajus apella. The sequence continues at coordinate 733,856 of NW_022437107.1, forward strand.
TGGCAGACAATGAAAAACATACACCTTAGCGTATAAAGACATAGGCCGTAAAGATAAGGGTGATGGCAGCACTCTCTTGACCTTTAGTGTGGGGTGGGGTGGGAGGAGTGGAGTAGTGGGTACCTTCGTTCTTCCTGAAGAATAAATGAGATTTGCATAATCGCTGAGGATACTAGGGGAAAGTGCTGCCTGAATGAGGTCGTATGGCGGAAACATGAACAAACTGGCCTGAGAATGTTGGAAACATTCATTGTCTAGAATCCCAGACTGGAGTTTGCCTTTATCCTCGAGAAAACAAGGTTTTGAAAGATTTCAAGAAGCTGATTAAATAGCTGGTATTTTGAAAGGAAGTGATAAACATTTGAATATTATACAAGTAAAGAAAAATTTTAAAAACTGAAGATCACCCACATTTCTACTGCTTTAACAAGTCAAGTAATTTCATTTGAAATACCTTTTGCATTTTTTGAAAGGCTTACCCATTTTTTCCTTTTAATATTTCATGGCCATTCTAATTTGTTCTAGTTTCATTACCACTTTTTATAGCTTCCTTTTATACTGTACCTTCAACCAGCCCTGGGACCTTGAGCAAATTCTTCCAACTCTCTGAACCTTTGTGTCTTTAGCTACAAAATAGATTTTACTTCATATAGTTATGGCAGAAATTTAGAGAGATGATATGTATCTCAGGATTTAGCACTGTGCCTCATACATAGTAAGCTGTTACAGTTATGAAAAGCAATTTTTTTTCTTTTCAAAAAGATTCTGCCCCAGAGTCAGATCATACTCCCTGTAAATTCCCAGAAAAAGCTGATCACTTTCCATGTCTTTTCAGAGTTTCTATTTATTTGTTGATTGAACAATGCCTGAACACTTCTGTGTGTCAGACAGTCTTTTTGACTGGGATGCAGCAGTGACCCACACTGTCCCCCGTGGAGCTCACATTAGAGGCTGCTGACAGTCAATACAAGCCTATCCTGTCAGGTGGTGAGAAATCTTGTGAAGATAAATGAAGTGGGTTTCGAGACAGAGTGGCAGAGGATGGGGTGGAGAAAGAGAAGAGAAGACCTTTTTTTTTTTTTTTTTTTTTTGAGATGGAGTTTCGCTCTTGTTACTCAGGCCGGAGTGCAATGGTGCGATCTCGGCTCACCGCAACCTCCGCCTCCTGGGTTCGGGCAATTCTCCTGCCTCAACCTCCTGAGTAGCTGGGATTACAGGCACGCGCCACCATGCCCAGCTAATGTTTTTTATTTTTAGTAGAGACGGGGTTTCACCATGTTGACCAGGATGGTCTCTATCTCTTGACCTCATGATCCACCCGCCTTGGCCTCCCAAAGTGCTGGGATTACAGGCTTCAGCCACTGCGCCCGGCCGAGAAGACCTTTTTGATGAGGTGATATGAAGGGTGGGGTGAGCAGAGGCCAGGCCCTGAGGAAGGAGCAGGACAGGCATGGTTGCACCTTCCCTCAGCCCTCAGCTTTTACTTGTTGGTTCCCATGAGGACCGTTAGAACTGTCAGAAGCTGGCCTTGACCACCTTGCTTCATTTTCCTGGCATGCATCCCTCAAGGGTTCCTGGATGAGCAGAATTGGGTTTGGTTTTGCAGGGACTGCTGACATTTGGGGATGTGGCCGTGGCCTTTACCCGAATTGAGTGGAGACACCTGGATGCTGCTCAGCGGGCCCTGTACAGGGATGTGATGCTGGAGAACTATGGGAATCTGGTGTCTGTGGGTGAGGATGGCTTTTTCCTTGACTCAGGATTGACCTGCTGGGCAACTTTGTGTTTTCACTTGGTAAATGGTTTGGGGTATTGAAAAGTCTTAAATGCTGTGTTTGTTTTGTTATTCTTAAGAGTGGGCTTAGAGGCTGGAGTTCATGCTCCTTCCATCCCTCAAGAAAGATCAGAGCCATACAGAGTTACGATGGGCAGCTTTGTCGTGCCAACTAGCACAGTTCTGGAATGCTTCTGTGTCATGATTCATCTGCCTCCTGAAATAGGAGCTTCTTGTCCTCCAGGAGGACTTGGTTTTCTAATTGACTTTGCCCCCTCTGTTTGCTTTACTCCATGAGTTGGACATCCTGGGTGCCACCCTCTAGGCCTCCCTGACCTGTCCATGCTTCTTGCAGATGCTCATTGACACTGAGGTCTGGGGTGACTGCTTGTGCTTGTAACCACCGTCACATTCCTTTTCATTATTTTTTTTTCTTCCTCTAAGATCCTTTTTCTTTATGAACAGGGCTTCTCTCTTCCAAACCAAAACTAATCGCCCAGTTGGAGCAAGGGGCAGAGCCGTGGATGGAGATGCGAGAGGCTCCATCAGGCACGTGTGCAGGTGAGTAAGTGGGAACCATCCCAGCAGCAGCTGAGCAAATGGAGCAGTGCAAGGGCTCCTGCTTGGAAAGCTCATCTTTGAGTGTCCTGTCGGTGCAGAAGGGCTGGGGCCCTGACCCTGTTTTCTCTTTTGAGGTCATCCTCCTGTCAAGTGGCTGGCCACTTTTCTCCTCAGTCTTTCCACATTTGGGAGCACTGCTCCCTTCCTGAGGGCATCAGGCCCTTCCATGCCATTTCCCAGACCCCTGAAATCCTCAGGCTGTTTATGTGATTTTTCTCTCTGTCTTTCCACACATTGATCAGGCTGTCTTTTGTTTCTTTCTACTTCTGGTCCATTTTCTTTCTTTTATGTTTTTTGAGACAGAGTCTTGCCTTGTCAGCCTGCACTCCAGGCTGGAGTGCAGTCATAGCTAATTGCAACCTCAAACTCTGGACTCAAGCCATCCTCCCACTTCAGGCTCTTGAGTAGGAGTAGCTGGGACTGCAGGCAGGCACCACCATGCTTGGCTAATTTTAAAATTTTTATTTTATGTAGAGATGGAGCTTGCTATATTAGTCATGGCTCGTCTTGAACTCTTGGCCTTAAGCGATCCTTCCACCTTGGCCTCTCAAAGTGCTGGGATTACAGATTTGAGCCATCATGCCTGGCCCCTGTTCATTTTCCATTCCTTACCCACTCTCTCATGTAAGGTAGCTAACTGACTCTATACCACTTCCTAGTGGCAGTGGCAGATTCCAAACATCAGCATGGTTTTCTAGCTCTCAGGTAATTATTTTTGGCAAACACATTGGTGGGGAAGCATTTTCTTCCCTTTTCTTATGGATCTTCTTTTATTTCTCTTTTCTACTATCCTTTGCTCTTGGCTCTCATTTTTTTTCTGTGTATACTTTGTATATGTTTCTGTATGTCACTTTCTCTGTGCCATAGTTTATTTCTAAATATCTAAGCCTGAATGTTTCTCTCACCTAAAATATTTATCCTGCTAGTATTTGTTCTTCTAAAACTCTAATTGTCATTTTGCCTCTATCGTCTTCAGGAGAATGTTTATAACTGTATTTCATGTAAAATACCAGTAATACATAGTCTTGATTAACCTAGGTTTTTGCCTGTTGTGGATAGGATGCTTTTGAAGTAATTCCTCTTATTCTTACTATGTTTAACATTTCCCCCCTAAATTCTTGTGTAGATTCTTTATATAGTAACAAAAATCACTCAGTCTTCTATTCTTTGTTCTGTTTTAATTTTGGTTGTGACTTGAAATAGAATGTTTAAAACTTAGATGTAATGAAAACAAGCAATGTTTCCCCTAGTATTTCTTTCATCTACTTAGAGGACTAGTAAATCTTTCTACAAAGACTTCACAGCCATTCAGTATTTTATGTTTTTTTTTGTTTTTTCTGTGTTTGTATTTCCCTTTCTGTTAGTTGTTAGACATGCTTATGGTACCATATTCAAATGGTTCAAGTGGTATGCAGTCTCCTTCACATACCTTTCTCATCACTCAGTTCTCCTCCCTGGAGTCATCCCTGTGTCAGTTTCTTGTGGAGATTTGCAGATGTGATATATACTTTGTGAGAGTATCCATGCATTCTTTAAGCACATGGTAGCATACTCTTTTGCCTCTTACTTTGGCATTTATATCTTAGAAATTATTTCACATGACTATATTGTTTAGAATTTCTCTCTCTCTCTCTTTCTTTCTTTTGGAGACAGAATCTTACTCTGTTTTCTTGGCTGAAGCATAGTGGTGTGATCATGGCTCACTACAGCCTTGACCTCCTGGACTCACGTGATCCTCCTGCCTCAGCCTCCTGAGTAGCTGGGACCAGAGGAACATGCCACCACACCAGGCCAATTTTTTAATTTTTAATTTTATTTATTCTTAAATTTTTTTTTGTAGAGATGAGATCTCGCTATTTTGCCCAGGCTAGTCTGAAACATGTAGCCTCAAGCTATCCTCCTGCCTCAGCTTTCCAAAATACTGGGATTCCAGGTGTGAGCCACCACACCAGCCTATCTTTCTTTTTAATTGCCTGCATAGTGTTCCACTTTATGGACGTTTCTATAGTTTATGTAATCAGTTGTCTTTAGTGGACATAATGACTGAACAGTGTTGCAGTGATTATCTTAATACACATCAATTCTCTAGTGTACAAGTAAATCTATAGAATAAATTCCTATAAGAATTGTTAAAGGTTAAGTATATTTTCAAATTTGGTGGATATTTCCACTATTCATAGAGATAATACATGTTTACACGTCTAATGACAATGTATGAGTGCCACTCTTATCATAGCTAGTCAATAGTGTCATATGTTTTGATCCTTGCCAATCTGAGAGGTGAAAGTATTTTACTGTAATTTTAATTTGGCTTTCTCTTATCAGGATTGTAATTTAGCATGTTTCACCATTTTCAGCAACCCTTGTATTTCTTTTTCTGAGAACTGCCTGTTCCTGTCCTTTGCCCATTTTACTATTAGATTGTTGATCTTTTTATTGTCAATGTGAAGGGTTCTTTATACATTCAAGAAATTAGTTGGATGTCATATCACAGATTTTTAAAAAAAGTTTGTTTTATATCAACTTCTTATTAACAAAGATAATGATGGACATGCTTGTCTTTGCATCTTTGCATTGTGTCTGGGCCTCTCAGTTGAGCTGGCTGTAGAGTTGGGATACACATACATTGTTATGTAAAGGAAGTATTTCATTCACATCTTTTGTTAAGAAATTTTAGTTTTTAAATCAAGCATGGTTGCTGAATTTTATTAAATGCCTTTTCAAGATATATGGAAATATTTGTCTTTTCTGTTTTGATCTGTTTCTGTGGTAGATTTTATTCACAATTATCTTGGCCATGACACATTACATCATTCTCTCAATATGACAGTGGATGATTCTGTTTGCTAATCTTTTGTTTAAATTTTTGCACTGACACTTAAATGTATTTACATTTTCTTTTTCATCTGCCCATTTTAATTGGGCTTTGATTTAATTTTGTAATACTTTCATAAAATACTTTTGGTCTTTTGTATTTTTATCCTTTAGCCTAGTTTAACTCACATGATAGCTGTTCCCTTAAAGGTTTGGGTCCTTTGACCTGTTTTTACTTATTTATTGTGATGGAGAACAAAGGGGAGGAATTGGGGTACTTTTCTGACAGTGTTGTCAGTAGTGACTTGTCCAGGTAGATTTTCTCTCTCTATGAAGCAGTTTTAGTAATTTACAATTTCCTAAAAAGTATCCAGTAATTGAAGGTTACAAGTTATTTGTGTTGAGCAAAGTAGCTTTTTATGATTCTTTTTATAATATCCTCCACATCTTTGATTACTTTTCCTGATTTCTTTGTCTTTTTCCTATTTCCTGTATTTTCATCTTTCCCCTTTATTAGCTCTGTTTTATTTTTTTGAAGAAGATCATTTGGATGTATTTATTAGTGTTATTGTTTTCTGTCTTTTGAATCTTAAGTTCCTTTTCTCTTTTGCTTTCCTTGGGTTTATTTACTTTTGCCTAAACATTTTAGTTATTCATTCATTGATGTTTCTTCTTTCTTATTTATGTAATATAAATATTTAAAGCCTTAAACTTTGTCTGTGTAATGTATTAGTTGTATTCAGTAGGTTATAATATGTATTCATTATCATTTTTTGGATATTTTGCAATTTGTATTTTGATTTCTCTGATTGAAGTAGTAAAGGATTTGTAAGCTAGATTTCCCTTTTCTTTCTTAAAGCCTTTAGAAAATTTAATGCATATTTAGAAAAGCTGATAAAATATGCATACAGCCTAAATTAGTATTTTTAAAGTTAATACCCATGTAAACAAAAGTTAGGTTAAGAAATAGAACTTTGACAATTCCTGAGTAAATCACATCATGATTCCTCCCAACTATTACCCATTCTTCTCCCCTTGAAATAACACTATAGTTTATTTTTTCCTGTTTTTAACTTTATATGAATGGAATCATATAGTGCATATAATTTTTTGTCTGACATATGCATAGCATTTTCTCAAATTCATTCATTTTTATTTATTTCTTTGCTGTGGATCAATGCTTCTGAAAACTCTAGCATGCTTCAGAATGCATGCTGCAGTATAGTTGCGAGGCCCCCTGCAGAGTTCTTTATTCAGCAGGTTCTCAGACATGCTGATGCTGGTGCTGTGGTGCTTTGGGGCTGGAGCTCATGCTTGGAAAATCACTGCTCTAGAGTATTTCATTGTGTGATTCTACAGCAGTTTCTCTCTTACATTCAGATGCTTATATGGCATTTTCCAGCTTTTGGCTATTACAAGTGCTGTGAACATTCTTATACATTATTTTTTGGTTCGTATGTGGCTACATTTCTGTTGGGCATGTATTCAGCTTTAGTATATAATGCCAAATAATCTTCCAGAGTTTTGTACCCAGTTATAGTTTTGTCATCAGTGTGTGAGAACACTCCTTGTTCCATGTCCTGGCTAACACTTCCTGTGGTCAGTCCTGTGAAGTTGGTCATTCTGTTGGATGTGCAGTGTGCCTCATTGTGGTTTTCATATCCATGTCCCTGATATCTAATGAGGTTAAAGACATTTTAGGGCTGAACGCCTGTAATTATAGGCTCACGCCTGTAATCCCAGCACTTTGGGAGGCTGAGGCGGGCAGATCACCTGAGATCAGGAGTTTGAGACCAGCCTGGCCAACATGGTGAAACCCTGTCTCTACTAAAAATACAAAAAATTAGCTGGGTGTGGTGATGCGTGCCTGTAGTCCCAGCTGCTTGTGGGGCTGAGGCAGGAGAGTTGCTTGAACCTGGGAAGCGGAGGTTGCAGTGAGCTGAGATTGCACCACTGCACTCCAGCCTGGGCAACAGAGTGAGACTCCGTATTAAAAAAAAAACAACAAAAAAAGACCTTTCGGAATGTTTATTGGTCCTTTAGAGCATCTCTGATTGGGTAACTATTTGAAGAGCTTGTTACTGATTACATGTATTGTACCATCCCTCTCTTTATGGTTTGTGTTGTCACTGACTGTTAATGGTCTTGATGAATAGCTGTTCTTCCTTTTTATGGGCTCAAGCAATCCTGTCTCAGCTTTCTGAGTAGCTGAGACTATGGATACATGCTACCATGCTCAGCTAATTAAAAAAATTTTTTTTCTGTAGAGATGGAGACTTGCTATGTTGCCCAGGCGGGTCTGGAACTCCTGGCCTTGAGCCATCCTCCTGCCTCAGCCTCCCAAAGTGCCGGGATTACAGGTGTGAGCCACCATGCCCAGCCCAGTTCTTCCAATTGATCAATCTCTTTATTGTCAGTGCTTTTTGTGTCCTGCTTTATTAAAAATGTTTATTTTAAATTATATATTAACAATTATTTATTAACATTTATTATTTTTGTGATCCTAATATTTTTTCTTTTCTAAGATCATGAAGATATTCTTCCGTGTTAAATTCTAGAAGCTTTATTATTTTTTATGTTTACATTTACCATCCTCTTAGAATGGATTTTTGTGCATTGTATGAGGTAGGGTTTATATTTATTTTTTCCTCCTAAAATATGCTAATGCAGAGCCTCCCCTTCCTTACTGCTTTGTAAGGCCACCCTCGTCATAGAACAGGCGTCCATATGTGTCTTCACGTTTCCAGCTTTACAATCAGTACCTTGACATTTTCTCTAGTTGATCATTATACATTAAACACATATCCTATCAAAGGCCATTGGAATAATCTGGGCTGTTTCTGACTTTTTTCACCTTCAACTTGCATTTCCTGTCCAGACGTGGTGGCTCACACTTGTAATCCCAGCACTTGGGAGGCTGAGGGGGGCGAATCACCTGAGGTTGAAAATTCGAGACCAGCCTGACCAACATGGAGAAACCCCATCTCTACTAAAAATGCAAAATTAGCTGGACATAGTAGCACATGCCTGTAATCCCAGCTACTCAGGAGGCTGAGGCAGGAGAATCACTTGAACCCCAGAGGCAGAGGTTGTGGTGAGCTGAGATTGCGCCATTGCACTCCAGCCTGGGCGACAAGAGTGAAACTCCATCTCAGAAAACAACAACAACTTGCATTTCCTTGAAAAAAATAAGTCTTATTTCTAATATTTGTTGTATGGAATTTCTCCCCAGTCTACTAAGTATAAATATATACGTATGTGTATATGTCTTTAGGTATAGATAGATACAACTTACGTTTAAAAGAAAAGTGCATTTAGATAAAAGAATTTGTTGGTGATTGTTAATTTTACTACAAGTTTGGCTCTATTAGTTTTTAGAATCTTTTTATCTGAATCATTTTGTTTTGTCTATTTTGGGTCTGGTGTCTGTACTTTTGTAAAAGGCCAGAGAAGATTCACATAGTTAACCCATTGATTGATATGTTCTTCTTCTTTTTTTTTCTTTTTTGAGATGGAGTCTTACTCTGTTGCCCAGGCTAGAGTGCAGTGGCACAATCTTGGCTCACTGCAAGTTCTACCTCCTGGATTCAAGAGATTCTCCTGCTTCAGCCTCCCAAATAGCTGGGATTACAGGCATGTGCCACCATGCCTGGCTAATTTTTGAATTTTTAATAGAGGCAGGGTTTCACCATTGTTGAGCAGGCTGGTCTTGAACTCCTGACCTCAAGTAATCCACCTGCCTTGGCCTCCCAAAGTGCTGGGATTACAGGCGTGAGCCACCATGCCTGGCCTAGGTATGTTGTTTTATAGGTATGTTAAAAGTTTAGGTTATAGTAAAATCTTTTTCGACTGAGACTATTTCGGTTCCTTGAATATTTTTTCTATTTTTTTCCTCTGAGCAATTAAATTTTGGTTCATTGTTAAATCGTCACATAGAAATGTTTTTCTCAAGTTCTTGGGGACATCATAATGTTCTCAAATATACCACCTGCAGAAATCTACCCTAGTAGTAATTACAGCTTGCTTTGTGACTCTGGTCTTTCTCCTCAATTTTGTGTTTATTCTCACTTTGTCTTTTTTCTTTTTTGGCTGTTTTCTGTGTTGTTTTCCTAACTTGGGAACTTCTTAGGTGCCCACTGCATTCTTTAAATGCAGTGTTTATAGTATAGATTATTTTCTTTAAAATCATATTTACTTATCCTGCCCTTAGTTTGGCCATCTTTTCTCAGTTAGCAAGAATCACCAGTGGGACACATTAATAACCTTTAGTTATGTAGAATAGGACATTGTTCAAGTCCTTGCACACCTCTTACTTTCAGCATTTCAACATAAAGAACATTTGAACTTTTAAAATTTTCTTTCAGTCCCGGATTACTGGTTCGAAACAAAGATGTCAGCCCTAAAGCAAAGCACTTCTGAAGGATCTGTTCTGGGAGAGCGAATAAAAAGTGTCATGATGGAAAAAGGCCTGGACTGGGAGGGCAGAAGCTCTACAGAGAAGAACTATAAATGTGAGGAATGTGGGAAGGTTTTTAAATACAATTCATCCTTCATTAGCCACCAGAGAAATCACACCAGCGTGAAACCACATAAGTGTAAAGAATGTGGGATCGCCTTTATGAACAGTTCATCCCTTTTAAATCACAGTAAGGTTCATGCAGGCAAGCAGCCTTATAGATGTGTTGAATGTGGGAAGTTCCTGAAGAAGCACTCAACCTTTATCCACCATCAGAGGATTCATTCTAGGGAGAAACCCCACAAATGCATTGAATGTGGAAAAGCTTTCAGAAAAAACTCAATCCTTTTAAGTCATCAGAGAATTCACACTGGCCAGAAACCCTACAAATGTAATGACTGTGGGAAAGCCTTTGCTCAGAATGCAGCCCTTACTCGTCACGAAAGAATACATAGTGGAGAGAAGCCTTTTAAATGTAATGAATGTGGGAGAGCTTTCAGGGATAACTCAACTGTGTTGGAACATCAGAAAATCCACACTGGTGAGAAGCCATATCAGTGTAATGAATGTGGAAAAGCCTTTAGGAAGAGCTCAACTCTTATTAGTCACCAAAGAATGCATACTGGAGAGAAACCCTATCACTGCAGTAAATGTGGAAAATCTTTCAGATATAGCTCATCCTTTGCTGGTCATCAGAAAACTCATAGTGGAAATAAACCCTATCAGTGTCATGACTGTGGGAAGGCCTTTACAAAGAGCTCAACACTTACTGGACATCAGAGAATTCATACTGGAGAAAAACCCTATCACTGTAAGAAATGTGGGAAAGCCTTTCGGCACAGCTCAGGCCTTGTTGAACATCAGAGACTCCATACTGGGGAAAAACCTTATAAATGTAATGAATGTGGGAAAGCTTTTCCCCAAAGTTCAGCCCTTAAACAACATAAGAAAATTCATAACAAAGAAAGAGCCATTGAATGTAGTTAGTGTGGTAAATTGTGCAGCATAGTTTATTCCCTCTGACCACCATGGAGGAGATATTAAATAAATTATGCATTTAACAGAAATATTCTGTGTACTTCTGAGAGAACATCTCACTTGTGAGGATATTCATTGTGGGGTTCATACTAGTAAAACATTTGAAGAACCTAAATGTGTGTCAGTATGGAAATAGTTATATATACTGTGTGTGGTGACTGAAAAGATTGAGGTGGAGCTGTAAATATTATACAAAGCCAGGCATGGTGGCACATGCTTGTAGTCCCAGATACTTGGGAGGCTGAGGCAGGAGGATTGCTTGAGCCCAGGAGTTTGAGTCTGTAATGCACCATGATTGTGCCTGTGAATAGCCACTGCACTCCAACCTGGGCAATACAGCAAGACTCCATCTCTAAAAATAAGTAAAAAAAATACAACAGTAGAAATATCCCCATGATACCTTGTTAAATTAAAGAAGCAAGTTGTAGGAAATCTATATTACATACAATCAAAAAGACCTGGAAAAATAAAGACCGAACTTAACAGCAAATATCTTTTTTTTTTTTTTTTTTAAGAGACTAGCTCTCACTCTGTCACCAGGCTAGAGTGCCATGTGATCCTTGCTCACTGTAGCCTTGAACTCTTGGGCTTGAACAACTCTCCCACTCCAGTCTCTGGAGTAGCTGGGGCTATAGGCATGTGCCACCACACTGAGCTAACAGCAGTTATCTTTGAGGAGGATGTGGTATAGGTTGAGCATCCATAATCAGAAAATCTGAAATCGGAAGTGCTCCAAAATCCAAAACTGTCCTGAGCACCAACAGGGGCAGAATTCCACACCAAACCTTATGTGATGGGTTGCAGTTAAAATGCATTCCTATGATTCCTTATTATGTGTGTGCAAATACTGCAAAGTCCAAAAAGTCTGAAATCCTAAATACTTCTGGTCCCATGCATTTCAGACGAGGAATACTCAACCTTTATTGGTATGATGAAGTGAAATTTTGACTTTGACTGTGTTCTTTGAAATGAAATATTTAATCAAGCATAATTCATGTATCTTCCATAACTTAGTATAGTTATCTTCCTACTCAGAAGTCATAAAAATAAGACATGCCACATAGAAACTAAAAGCTTTCAGTTTCTACAACTAAAGGCTTCACAGTATTAAAATACAAAGGGCTAGACTTGGACAAAATATTACCATCATCATATTTAACAGATAACACTTAGAATATCTAGAAAGTCCTTAAAAATACATAAATATAAAAATTCCAGTGGAGAAATGGTCTTGGATATGAATGTACAGTGGTCAGAATAAGAAATATAAATGATTATTTATGCCTACCAACTTCGACGCTTTGATCTAACATTTCTACTTAAAATCTAATTAAAAAGTAAAGGTGGTCTTTACAGAATTGTGGTAATGAAGAGGTGGTCATTGCAATGTCTATCATAAGGGCAATGTTTAAATTAAGATACATGCAGTCTTTGGACTACAATGCAGTCACTCAACATTTTATTAAAAGGCAGTCCTTTAATTAATTAATAATTTGGTGAGTTAGACTTTTATGAGCTGACAGGGAAAGCTGTTTATGACATCAAGTTGAAAAAGATCCAAAGTAAAGAATAATGGTATAGTACTTCTTTTGTATAGTCAGTGCATTACCTGAATATTTTGTGATAAAAATATATCATGGATATAGTTCAAAATGTAAAAGAAATAAAGCAAACTTAGAGAAGAATGTTATAAAATAGAAAAGAAAGGATCTAAATATTCAACTTATGGTTGAAAAGGGCCAGACTTAATCAAGAGAAGCACAGTTGCACACACATACATGATTGTTAGTGAGAACTGGTTAAGCTGCTTTGAACAATAGTTTGGCAACATGAATGTAAATCTACTAAATGTATGTTCTCGTTGACCCAGAAATGCCACCCTCAAACATTTAAGGAAATAATTTGGCTAACTTACAGAGTTTGTATTGCTCATCATCACTGGTTATAATAATATCCTGGAAAGAGGTGGGAGAAACATCTAAGTAGAGAAATGTTTAAAGAAGTTATAAAACTTTTCATTGGCTAGTATCCCAGTTACTACAGATGCGTAATAAACCATCACACACTTAGTTGCCAATTTTTTATGCTCACAGACTGAGTGAAGGATTCAGAAAGGGCACAGCAGGAACAGCTTTGTAACTCCATGATGTCTGGGGTTTCAGTTGGGAAAACTCAAGGCTAGAATTGACAGTTGGTCAGTGGAGTCATCTGAAGTGGCCACACAGTGGTAGACACAAGTGGCTACTGAGTAGTTGAAGTGAAGCCAGTCTGAATGGTGACCAGTGTGTTGATTGAAAATAGTACTGTAAGTATAAAATGTGCATCAGATTTTGAAGACTTTGTATAAAAAAAAGAAACTAAACTATCTTAATGGTTTTTATATTGATTATATTTTGGATATGTTAGGGTAAACTAAATGTATTTCTAAAATTGATTTTTAATATGACTACTAGAAAATTTAAATTTACATATGTAGCCTACATGTATGGTTCACATGTTTCCATCAGACAACACAACTGAAGGCTCCATCACAAATTGGGTGGTCAATGCTCTTGGCTGGGACCTCAGCTAGGGCGATTGCATATGATCATCTACATGTGACCTTTTTATGTGGTTGCATGGGCCTCCTCAACATGTTGCCTGGGTTCTGGAGAACCAGGCAGAGAAAACATTGCCTCTTGTAACCTAGCATCAGAAATAACAGCATCTCGGCCAGGTATGGTGGATCATGCCTATAATCCCAGCACTTTGGAGGCTGAGGTGGGTGGATTGCTTGAGCCCAGGAGTTCAAGACCAGCCTGGGCAACTTGGTGAAACCCTGTCTGTGCAAAAAAAAAAATTTTTTTTTTTTTTAAATTAGCCAGGTCTGGTGGCACATACCTGTAGGGCTAGGAAGGCTGAGGTGGGAGGATTGCTTGAACCTGGGAGGCGGAGTTTACAGTGAGCCACAATTGCACCATTGCACTCCTGCCTGGGTGACTGGAGTGAGGCTCTGTCTCAAAAAAAAAAAAAAAAAAAAAAAAAAAATCAGCATCTCTTTCTCCATAGTCAAGCCTATCTAAACTCAAAGGGTAGGGAACGTAGTTCTCTACGTAGTATCAGGGAACTCTGATACTCCTTCTTGGGAGGAGTATCAGAGTCACCCTGCCAGGAGAGCATATTTTATGGAATATATTATTGCAATAATTTTGGAAAACATCATTTACCATGGAATATGATACAAACATTAAAAAGGATAAAGTGGAGATGTCAGATGAAGAAATAGGGTATAGAACAGTATCTGAAAGCTTGTAGCAATTTAGAAGTATAAGTTTTGCAGTCAGGATGCAAGATGTAGCTTACCTCTTTATGTACTTTGTGAAACCACTGGCTAGTTATGTAGCCTGTTGAATCATCTACCTTGTACAGATAAAAAACCTAGTTTTGTTTAAAAGAGGTAATTTTTAAATTGCTTAGATGAATACCAGATGCAAAGTGCAAGGTAAATGTTAGCTTGTGCTGTGTTAGTGATACTCATTTCTGTTTAAAAAAATTACATATGTGTGCACGTATATACCTCCTGTATATTTTTTAAAAATATAAAATTAAAATTTCTGCATAAAAATATAAAATTAAAAAAATTTCTCTCATATATATATATATAAGAGGTCTCTGACAGAATTGATTAAAGATCTCAAAAGAACATGCTCCACCATTATCTGTCTCGTGTACACAAGGCTCAAGACGGGCCAATGGTTTTACTTGCAGTCAAACACCATGAACAAGGCCTGGATACTGGCTTGTCTTATTGAGGAAACCTACGTTAGGATATAAAAACTAGTAAAATATTTAAAAATAGTAATGATAATTATAGGATTTTTGGTCATGTATTTCATTTAAGAAGTTTTCATTATAAAAGGGCGTTTATTCAAAATGGGACAAGACAGAACAATAATAGCTGACCAATATTCCTCATGAGCATAGAAGCAAAAATCCCGAATAGAATATGAGCAGATAAAATCCAGCAATATATAGAAAGAATAATATAGAAAGAATCATGACCAAGTGGGGTTACAGCTGGTTCAGTGTTAGGAAATCAATCAATATAATCTACATTAAAGAAGATTAAATGCCAAAGAGACAAAACCACCTGACCATACCAATTGATGCAGAAAAAGCATTTGATGACAGACAACATCCATTCATGATACAAGCTCTCAGCAAGCTAGGAGGAGAAGGGAAGTTCCTCAACCTCATAAAGGGCAATTTTGAAAAAACTACAGTTATCTTCATACTTAATAGTGAAAGACCACGTTTTCCCTGTAAGATCAAAACAAGGTTAGGATATCTGCTGTCACTACTCTTATTTAACATAGGACTGGCAATCCTGGCCAGTGCAATAAATCAAGAAAAGGAAATAGAATGCATGCATATTATAAAGGAAAGAGTGTAACTGTCTCTGTGTGTGAAGGGTATGATCGAATATGTAGAACATACAAAGGAAGCTGTAAAAAGCAAAAACCTTGCTAGCTCATGCCTGTAATCCCAGCACTTTGGGAGGCCAAGGCGGGTGGATTGCATGAGACCAGGAGTTCGAGACCAGCCTGGGCAGCATTGTGAAACCCCGTCTGGATAAAATTACAAAAATTAGCCAGGCATTATAGACTGTTAAAAAAAAAAGGCAAAATCCAAGAACTTATAAGTGAGTTTAGCTAGCAAGATTATAGGATCCAAGATCAAACACAAAAATTGTTTCCATGCACTAGCAATGTACAACTGAAAGCTGAACTTAAAAACAATGTCATTTGCAATAGTTTATAAAATAATGAAATCTTTAGGTATAAATCAAAACATGCATAGGGCCTGTACTCTGAGAACTATAAGATACTGATGAAAGAAATAAAAGACCTAAATAAACGAGACATGTCATATTCATAGATGGGAAGATTCACCATAGTCAAGTTGTCAATTCTCCGTAAGTTTATCTTTAGATTTAACAAAATATCAGTCAAAATCCTGGAAGGGTTGTTTTGTAGATGTAGACAAGTGGATTCTAAAGCCTTATCCAAGGCAAAGGAACTGAAATAGCTAAACCAAATTTTTACCAAACTAGAAAAACTTTGACTCACATTCCACAATTTAAGACTCTAAAGATACAGTAATCAAGACTGTGGTATTGGTGGCGGTTTAGAAATATACATCAGTGGAACAGAATAAAGAGTCTAGAATGAACCCACAAAAATATGACTAGTTAAAAAATTTTAAACATGGGTGCAAAAACAGTAGAGAAAGCATAGCCTTTTCAACAAATGGTATTGGAGCATTTAGACATGCATTAAAAATAATCCTTGACCTAAACCTCATGCTGTACACATAGATTAACTCAGAAAGGATTACAGAACTGAAAGTAGAGAACAAAACTGTAAAAATTTTAGAAGCAAACATAGGAGAAAATCTTCATAATCTGGGTTAGGTACAGAATTTTTAGACATAACAGTAAAACCATAATCCATGCAGGAAAAAATTGATACACTGGAGCTCACAGTCCTGGAAGCTGAGAAGTCCAATATTAAGTTTCTGGCATCTAGTGAGGAACTTCTTGCTATGTCATCCCATGGTGGAAGGTGAGAGGATGAGAGAGAAAGTGAAAGTGAAAGTAAAGGGGAGTTGAATTCCCTCCTTTTATAACAAACTCACTGCAATGCTAACAGCATTCACTGTACCCACATGGCCTTATCTCTTATTGGCCTCACCTCCCCAAACTTGCATTGGGGATTAGTTTCCAACACATAATTTTGGGGGAACAAATTCAAACCACAGCAACAATAAAATATTTGAGATAAATTTAACAAAATAAGTGTGAGACTTGTACACTGGAAACTACAACCATTCCAGAAAGAAATTTTCAAAAATCTAAATAAATACAGGGACACTCCACATTAATGGACTCGAAGCTTAATATCTTAAGATTGTGAAACTCTTCAAATTGATCTATATGTTCAATGCAGTGCCTATCACATTTGTAGCAGGATTATTCTGAAAAATTGACAAACTGATTCTGAAATTTATACCAGAAGAATTGAGAATGGTCAAAACAATCTTGAAAGAGAAAACAGAACAAAATTCACCCCAGTTTCAGAGCTTACTATACAACACTAAGGGGAAAAAAACAAACATTTCCATCTGCTCTCACATCACGATGACAATCAACACAGAAGACTTCCGTGACCAAATGTGTGGGAATTTTTCCTGACACATAGTGTCAGATCCCACAGGTTGAGGGCTCAACCCTGTAAGTCTGCCTATACCTCCTCAGATGCCAGGTGAATCTGGAGGCATTCTGGAGGTAAGCCCTGGCCTCTGGAACTTCTGACCCACCAGCTTCAAGTTGGGGCTCCCACAATCACCTCTTTGGGTTCTGTTTATATAACTGCTGTCACTACACAATCTGCTAGAGCAGCTCACAGAACTCAGGAAAATGCATACTTACATTTACTGGTTTATTCTAAATGCTATTACAAAGGAAACTAATGAAGAGCTGCCTAGGGTGAGGCATATGGGAAGGGGTATGGAGCTTTCATGCCCTCCAGGAGTGTGCCACCCTCTAGAACCTTCATAGGTTTTGCTATCTGGAAGCTCTCTGAAACCTGTTCTTTTAGTTATTATGGAGGCTTCATTACATAGGCATGATTGATTAAACCACTGGCCATTGGTGATCAATATAACCTTCAGCCCCTCAACCCTCTCCAGAGGAGATGGGCCTGAAAGTCCCAACCCTGTAATCCTCCCTTGGTCTTTATGGTGACAGCCCCATTCTGAAGCTACCTGGGGGGCTGCCAATGCATTAACATACAATAAGACATCACTCTGGTGTTTCTAAGGGTTTTAGGAGTTGTATGCTAAGAAATGAAGTTGAAGACCAATTATATATTTCACAATGTCACAGCTACTACATTAATGAAGACAATGTGGTCACAGCTTAAAATTAGACATATAGACCCATCAAACAGGATTGAGATTCTAGAAATAAATACTAGAATGTTTTTGGTCAGTGGATTTTTTTTTTTTTTTTTTCAGACAGGATCTCACTGTGTTGCTCAGGCTGGAGTGCAGTGGTAAGATCACGGCTCACTGCAGCCTCAACTTCTCAGGCTCAAGTGATCCTCCCACCTCAGCCTCCTGAGTAGGTGGGACTGTAAGGCATGTGACACAACACTGACTAATTTTTAAATCTTTTTATAGAGATAGGGTTCTCCTATGTTGTGCAGGCTAGTCTCGAACTCTCCTGGGCTCAAGCAATCCTCCTGCCTCAACCTCCCAAAGTGCTGGGATTATAGGTGTGAGCCACCACGCCCACCATCAGTGGATTTTTTTCCCCATTTATTTATTTTATTGCATTTTAGGTTTTGGGGTACATGTGAAGAACATGCAAAATCGTTGCATAGGTACACACGTGGCAGTGTGATTTGCTGCCTTCCTCCCCATCACCTACATCTGGCATTTCTCCCCTTGATATCTCTCCCCAGCTCCCCACCCCCCACCGTCCTCCCTTATTTCCCCCCAACTGACCCCAGTGTGTAGTGCTCCCCTCCCTGTAAACAGAAAAGCAGAAGATCAAACACCGTATGTTCTCACTCATAGGCGGGTGTTGAACAATGAGAACACATGGACACAGGGAGGGGATTTTTTTTTTTTTAATGGGCTCAAGTGATCTCTGTAGTCCCAGCTATTTGGGAGGCTGAGAAGGGAGGATCACCTGAGCCCATTATCAATGGATTTTTGACAGATGTGCCAAGGCAATTCAATGTGGGGAAAGGATAGTTTTTTTCAACAAATGATGCTGGAATAATTGGATATCCTCATGTAAGAAAGATGAGTTTAGTCATTTCTCATCATACATAAAAATCAAGAAAGATCATTGACCTAAATATAAGAAGTATAACTATAAATTTGGTATGGGATGTACAGGGGAAGGGAAAACTTCCCCATTGCCCTCTGAAAGTTTGCTGAAAATCACTGACAAAAGACAGATTAATAGAAAAGGCATGCACATTTATTTGATCATAGTTTTACTTGAAATAGGAGCCTTCAGAATGAAGACTCAAAGATACAGGTGATAGGGCACATTTTTACGCTCAGGTTCAACAAAATATGGACAGCCATTTAGAAATCTGACGGGATGAAAAGGGTGTGATCTGATACTGATAGACTGAATGGGGAAAGGAGAAACACAGCAGGGCCTGTCTGTCTGGAGTGTTCATGGCCTCCCTAAACATGCGTTCCTTCCTTCTGGCTCTCAGGCAGGACCCTCTCTGGAATGGGGGTCTTAGGACATACCGTTAAACAAGGCAGGTCACATCATTTTTTTATGACCTGTTTTTGCACAGAAAGATATGGGAAATTTAGAGTAATGTGCTTAGGTTTTAATTCTGGCTTTGGAGAAAAGGAGTTCTGGTTTCTATGACCTGTTGGGGAAGCGGGATTCTAATTTCTATGGCTAGCCTAAAGGAAGAATGAGGGGCCAGAGGCAGAAAGGGTAAGAGAAAGTCAGAGAGAGCTGCTTCTGTGGCCTTCATTTTCGGATATCATTTTCCGAGACCCTACAAGATAATCAATTCTTAGATATGGTGTCAAAAGTAAAAGTGATAAGGAAAAAAAGAGACTGATAAATTGGGCTTTATTCAAATTAAAATCACTTTTATTTCAAAAGACACCATTTAGAAAGTCACAGACTGTGAGAAAATATTTACGAATCATATATTCAATACAGGATTGTAGCCAACAATATACAAATAACTAGCAACCCAGTTGTTATTTATTTATTTATTTGAGACAGAGTATTGCTCTATCACGAGGCTGGAGTGCAATGGTACAATCTCAGCTCACTGCAACTTCAGCCTCCCAGGTTCAAGCGATTCTCTTGCCTCAGGCTCCCGAGTAGCTGAGATTAAAGGCGTGTGCCACCACTGTGTTTTCAGTAGAGACAGTGTTTCACCATGTTGGCCAGTATGGCCTCGAATTCCTGACCTCAGGTGATCCGCCTGCCTTAGCCTCCCAAAGTGTTGGGATTACAGGTGTGAGTCAATGTGCCCGGCCCCAATTATTATTAAACTAGACAGATAGTTTAAAAATAGTTAAAAGATTTGAATGATCAAGGAAGTGAAAAGACAGCCCATAGAATGGCAGAAAAATCTTTGCAAATCATTTATCTGATAAGGGACTTGTATCTTGAATATATAAAGAACTCTTTTTTTTTTTTCTTTTTTGAGACAGAGTCTCACTCTGTCACCAGGCGCCAGGCTGGAGTGCAGTGGCGTGATTTCGGCTCACTGCAACCTCTGCCTCCTAGGTTCAAGCAATTCTCCTGCCTCAGCCTCCCGAGTAGCTGGAACTCCAGGCACGCGCCACAACGCCCAGCTAATTTTTTGTATTTTTTAGTAGAGATGGGGTTTCACCATGTTTACCTGGATGGTCTCAATCTCTTGACCTCGTGATCCGCCCACCTCAGCTTCCCAAGGTGTTGGAATTACAGGGGTGAGCCATTGGGCCCGGCCAAGAGCTCTTACAATTCAGTAATAAAAAGACATTTTGCTGGGACAGGTGGCTGATGCCTGTAATCCCAGCACTTTGAGAGGCCTAGGTGGGAAGATAGCTTGAGTCCAGGAGTTTGAGATCAGACTGGGCAACATAGTGAGACCTCTCCCTGCCAGCTCTACAAAAATAAATAAATAAATAAAATTAAATTAAATAAATAAATAAAGGAAAAAAATTAGCCAGGTATGGGGTGTGGTGGCAGGCACTTGTAGTCCCAGCTACTCAAAAAGGTGAGGTGAGAGGATTGGTTGAGCCCAGGAGATCAAGGCTTCAGTGAGCCATGTTTTCACCACTGTACTCCAGCCTGGGTGACCCAGCCAGACCCTGTCTTAAAATAGTAATAATAAAAAAACCCCAAAGATGTTTTAAAAGTAGCTGTATTAGTTGGTTAGGACTGCCATAACAACATGCCATAGACTGGCTTAAACAACAAAAGTGTGTTTTCTCACAATTCTGGAAGGTACAAATCTGAGATCTACCTGTTGGCAGGGTTGGTTTCTCCTTAGGTCCCTCTCCTTGGTTTGTGGTTACCGTCTTCTCCCTGTGTCTTCACACAGCCTTCCCTCTGATTGTGTCTGTGTCCTCATCTCCTCTTATATGGATACCAGTCATTGGATTAGGGCCTACCCGAATGACCTCATTTTAATTAACCATCTCTTTAAATATCTTGTCTCAAAATACAGTCACATTCTGAGATATTGGATATTACGACTTCATTATATTAATTATAGGGGACACAATTCAGCCTATAATAATAAGCCAAGTATCTGAACAGGCATTTCTCCAAAGAAGATATGCAAATTGCTAATAAGCACATGACAAGATGCCCAGCATTGGCAGCTATTGGGGAAATGCCAATCAAAAGCACAGTGAGATGCACATCACACCTACTAGGATGCTGTAACCATAAAGGCAGATGATACGAGTGTTGATGAGGACGTAGAGGAATTGGAGCTCTCATACATTGTGAGTGTGAATGTAAAATGGTCATTCCAGTTTGGAGAAGAGTCTGGTAGTTAAAAAAGGTGTAACATATAGTTACCATATGACTCAGAAGTTCCACTCCCAGGTATCTACCAAAGAAATGAAAACTTTCCCCTCTCCCCAAACTTGTACACAGATGTTCATAGAAGCATTATTCTAATAGCTGCAAAGTAGAAACAATCCAAATGTCCACCAGTTGGTGAATGGAGAAATAAAATGTGGTCCATCCATACAATGGAATATTGTTCAACAATGAAATGAAATAAAATGCTTATACATGCTACAACATGGGTTTACCTTGAAAACATTATGCTAAATGAAAGAAGCCAGTCACAAAAGACCATGTATTATATGACTGCATTTACATGAAATATCCCCCAAAAGTAAATATGTAGAGACAGAAGATAGACTGGTGATTGTCAAGAGTTAGGGGATGAAGGATGGGGGGATGGGAGGTCATTGGTAGTAGATATAGGTACTGGGTTTCGTTTTTGGGTAATGAAATATTTTAAAATTGACTTAGTAGTGATGTGGTATGGTGATTTACATTAATGAATTTACAAAAAGCCTAGTATTGTACACTTGAAATGGGTGAATCATATGGCATATAAAATATATCTCAATAAATTTGTCTAAAAATATATGAACCGACATTTAACCAAAGAAAATACAGTCATGTGTCACTTAGTGATAGGGAGAGGTTCTGAGAAATGCATTGTTAGGTGATTTCATGGTGTGAATATCATTGAGTGTACTTACACAAACCAAGATGGTGTAGCCTACTACATACCTAGGCTATATGGTGTGGCCTATTACACCTAGGCTATAGATCTGTACGGCACGCTATTATAGTGAATACTGCAGGCAACTGTAACACAATGGTAAGTGTTTGTGTATCTAAATATAGAAAAGGTACAGTAAAAATAAATACGGTATTATAATCTTATGGGACCATTGTCATATGTGCAGTCTGTCATTGACTGAAATGTCATGGTGCATGACTGTAAATGAAAGTTCAGATAAGCTGAGTGTGGTGGTGTGTGTCTGTAATCCCAGTTACTTGGGAGGCTGAGGCAGGAGAATTGCCTGAACCCGGGAGGCAGAGGTTGCAGTGAGCTGAGACTGTGCCATTGCACTCCAGCCTTAGTGACAGAGTGAGACTCGGTCTCAAAAAAAAAAAAAAAAAGTTCAATAAGCATATGAAAACATCGTTAGATATTACAGAAATGTAAATTAAAACACAATGAGATCCCACTGACACATTATGCCCCAGGGAATGTCTGTAATAAAAAGCCAGTAACAAGTGTTGTGGGATGGTATAATTTGGATATTTGTCCCCTCCAAGGGATAACATGGGGAGAAATGCCAGATATAGTATGCACCTAAAGTAAAATAAATAAATTAAAAAAAAGAAAGAAAGAAATGTGGTCTCCAGTGTTGGAGGTGGGGCCTGGTGGGAGGTATTTGGGTCATGGGGGTGGATTCTCATGTATGGCTTGGTGCCCTCCCTGTGGTAAAGAGCTACCGTGAGATCTAATTGTTTAAAAGAGTCTGAGACCTGCCCCGATTGCCACCCCATTCTCTTTCTCACCATGTGATGTGCTGGCTCCCCCTCACTTTCTGTGACAATCCTAAGCTTCTTAAGGCCTCACCAGAAGCTGAGCAGATGCTGGCACCATGCTTGTGCAGCCTGTGGAATTGTGAGCCAAATCTGCATATTCCTTTTTAGCAGGAGTGTCTAATTATTTGGCTTCCCTAGGCCACATTGGAAGAATTGTCTTGGGCCACACATAAAATACACTAACACTAATCATAGCTGATGAGCTAAAAAAAAAATGCAAAAAATCTTTTTTTTTTTTATT
The DNA here is from genome assembly GCF_009761245.1 of Sapajus apella. Classification (NCBI taxonomy): domain Eukaryota; kingdom Metazoa; phylum Chordata; class Mammalia; order Primates; family Cebidae; genus Sapajus; species Sapajus apella. The sequence continues at coordinate 756,978 of NW_022437107.1, forward strand.
GCATTTTAGGTTTTGGGGTACATTTGAAGAACATGCAAGATAGCTGTATAGGTACATACATGGCAGTGTGATTTGCTGCCTTCCTCCCCTTCACCTATATCTGGCAATTCTCCCCATGCTATCTCTCCCCAACTCCCCACCCCCCACTGTCCCTCCCCTATTTCCCCCCAACAGACCCCAGTGTGTAGTGCTCCCCTCCCTATGTCCATGTGTTCTCATTGTTCAACACCCGCCTGTGAGTGAGAATATGCGGTGTTTGATTTTCTGCTCTGGTGTCAGTTTGCTGAGAATGATGGTTTCCAGGTTCATCCATGTCCCTACAAAGGACACAAACTCATCGTTTTTGATGGCTGCATAATATTCCATGGTGTATATGTGCCACATTTTCCCTGTCCAGTCTATCATCGATGGGCATTTGTGTTGGTTCCAGGTCTTTGCTATTGTAAACAGTGCTGCAATGAACATTCGTGTGCACGTGTCCTTATAGTAGAACGATTTGTAATCCTTTGGATATATAGCCAGTAATGGGATTGCTGGGTCAAATGGAATTTCTATTTCTAGATCCTTGAGGAATCGCCACACTGTCTTCCACAATGGTTGAACTAATTTACACTCCCACCAACAGTGTAAAAGTGTTCCTATTTCTCCACATCCTCTCCGGCATCTGTTGTCTCTAGATTTTTTAATGATCGCCATTCTAACTGGCGTGAGATGGTATCTCAATGTAGTTTTGATTTGCATTTCTCTAATGACCAGTGATGATGAGCATTTTTTCATATGTTTGTTGGCCTCATGTATGCGAAGGATATAAACAGACACTTTACAAAAGAAGACATACATGAGGCAAAAAATCTTATAATGTTTTAAGAAAGTTTATGAATTTGCATTGGGCTGCAGGTTGGACAAGCTTGCTTTGTAGCAACACAAAATGGACAAATACGGGGGAGAATGTAAGAAACTGAAGCCCTCATATATTATTGGTGGAAATGTAAAATGCCATTTTGACAACAGTTTTCCAGTTTCTTAAAAAGTTAGACATAGTTTTACCATATGACCCAGTGATTCTACTCTGAGGTATACCTAAGAAAATTAAAATATATGTCCACATAAAGACTTACATGTAAATATTCATAGTATCTTTTTTCTTTTTTCCCTCCCTCCCTCCCCCCCCCTCCCTTCCTCCTTCCCTCCCTCCTTCCCTTCCATTCTTCCCTTTCTTTGTTTTTTGAGATGGAGTCTTGCTCTGTCGCCCAGGCTGGAGTACAATGGCACGATCTCGGCTCACTGAAACCTCTGCCTTCCAGGTTCAAGCGATTCTTCTGCCTCATCCTCCCAAGTAGCTGAGATTACAGGCATACACCACTACACCCAGCAAATTTCTGTATTTTTAGTAGAGATGGGGTTCACCATGTTAGCCAGGCTGGTCTTGAACTCTTCACCTCAGGTGATACACCTGCCTCAGCTTCCCAAAGTGCTGGGATTATAGGTGTGAGCTACCGCACTTGGCTGTTATTTTTCAAAATAGCAAAAAACTGGAAACAACTGAAATGTCCATCAACTGATGATTGGGCAAACAATATCTGCTATATTCGTACAATGGAATATTATTCAAAAATAAAAGGAATAAAGTACTGATATATGTGCTACTATATGGATGGACCTCAAAAACATTATGGTAAATAAAAGAAATCATATGTTATATAATTCCATTTATTTGAAATGTCCAGAAAAGGCAAGTCTATAGAAACTGATATTAGATTTATGGTCCCATGGAGAAGAGGGTAGCAATGAAGGATGCTTGCAAATGGAAATGAAGTTTGCTAATGGTGTAGTGCAAATGTTCTAACATTAGATGTGTTAGCACTAACATCTGATGTTAGTTGCTCAGCTCTGCACGTTTTCTAAAAGTAATTGAATTGTACACTAAAAATAAATGAGTGTTATTGTATGTAAATTTTTCCTTGATAAAGCTGTTTTTAAAAGTGATAGCAAGGTGTGGGAGTTGAGGGTGTTTGCAAGTAGATGATTAAAAGAGGGACCATATGGCCGGGCATGGTGGCTCATGCCTCTAATCCCAGCACTTTGGGAGGCCGAGGCAGGCGGATCATGAGGTCGAGAGATCGAGACCATCCTGGCCAATGTGGCGAAACTCTGTCTCTACTAAAAATACAAAAATTAGCTGGGCATGATGGCACATGCCTGTAGTCCCAGCTGCTCGGGAGGCTGAGGCAGGAGAATCGCTTGAACCTGGGGGTAAGAGGTTACAGTGAACTGAGATCATGCCACTGCACTCCAGCCTGGAGACAGAGTGAGACTTCATCTCAGGAAAAAAAAAATGAAAAAGTAGGACCATGTAACGTAAGCTGGTAAGGAAGGATGAAGAGTAGTGAAGGAGTAGCAGGATCCATGACTTATTTGATGCAGCTGACAATTTATTGACTTTAGTTCACTAGAGGAAGTGAGATGCAAACACAGGAGCTGATAATCAGAAAATGAGGTGACTGAAGTTGAGACTATTGTTGGATTGATAATGCAAAAATTACAAATATGATTGTGGATGGAGGTGAGTGGCTCTGGTCCTACGGAGAGGAAGATCATTGGAAGAAAGGAGGAAAAGTGATGAGTCATTTATAAGCACTCCAAGTGTTATGACAGTAGAACTGGAGTGAATGATAATGATATAGGAACTAAAATCTTCAAGGAGCAACCCAGGTGATAGATGACTGCTGCAATGAGGAGAAATGTGTACAGTAGCTTACAAGAGACTCAACGTTGGAGTTAAGAGGGAGGGAGAGCATATTGTCTTGAAGCAAGCAGAGACAGGGTCACAATAGGCTATAATCAGGATTATAGGAGATGTTTGTACAGGCAAAACCCCAAGAAACTTCTTGAAAGGTTATGGTAATTGTTAAACAAGTTTTTCCAGTACATCTGTAGCTTGTGTTAAATGAGATGTATGGATTACAGTTGCCCTTTCAGACTATGGCAGAGCTAGGCAGGTTAGTGGCCTGAAAACATGAAAGGAGCACAATCAGTAAAATCAGGAAAAACCAGGCAGGCTGACCAGAACTACTGGGAAGAGATACAAATTAGAAAGCAAGCAGAACTGTGGAGTAATCCACATTCTTTAATCAAAGGAATGAGGCTCTCTAAGAGTAAGGTGGGATTCAGCATTGCAGAAACGCAAGTCTTGGTCATGGCCGGATTGTGCATTCTGTTGTCGCTAAGTCCGTGACCCTCTGGCAATGACACCATAATGACCCCAAATGCAAGTGAAGTAAACAGAATCAGGGTAGGGCTACAGGTGATCTGGTGAACTAGACTTGGTGGATGGTATGGAAGGGGCTTTGGGAGAGACCTGTGCCCACGATAAAAGGGAAAATGAAGGTGTTTGTTTGAGTTTGCTTGTGTGGAGCTTTTTTGGCACAGTAACCGTCTGTGCTCCTCCCTGTGAGTTGATGTCAAAATTAGGTAAGAGACCATGTATTTATTCATCCTTGTTGACTTTTCTAGTTTATTGTGGCATTGATTCTTGAACGGAAGCCCTAGCAACAAGGAGCTCCACATGGAAAAGGACAGACATGCACTGTCTCAATGCCCTGTGTAAGGAGTAGGGTAACCCAGGCCACCTGCTGCTTGGAATCTTCTTCCTGCTCTTTTCATTGCCCTGAAGGGAGTTTTAGGTCTGCCTAGAGAGTCTGATGAGTTGAGAGTCAAACTGTGTAGGGTAAGAAGAATGGGCTGTAGGCTTGTTAAAACAGAGTGCTGTCTCTCCCTCTCTTCTCCCGCTCTCCGCAGTTTCTGGGTCAGTAGTTCTGGGTCAGGGCCTGAGGATTTGCCTTTCCTATAAGCTCCCAGGTGATGCTGATGTCCTCAGGAACCACTAGGTTGGGTTTATACGTATTTCTGCAGAACAATGTTTTTGATACTGTGGAGGATACACCCCAAGTGTTGTGGGTTCAATTCTGTCCTCCAAAAAGATACGTTTCCTAACTGCCAGTTCCTCAGGCCATGTCCTGTTTGGAAATAGGGTCTTTGCAGATGTAATTAGTTAGGATGATGCCATAGTGGCATAGGGTGGGTCCTTAATCCAGTGTGACCGATGTCCATATAAGAGGTGGAAAACTCTCCCGGTTCAAGCAATTCTCTTGCTTCAGCCTCCCTAGTAGCTGGAGTTACAGGCACACACCACCACTACTGCCTAATTTTTGTATTTTTAGTAGACCAGGGGTTTCACCATATTGGCCAGGCTGGTCTCTAACTCCTGACCTCAGGTGATCCACCTGCCTTGGCCTCCCAAAGTGCTGGGATTACAGGCATGAGCCACCATGGCAGCCAAGAGTGTCTTTTTTATGCTAATGAGAAGACTATGGCCAGGCGCCCCTAGGTAGCTTCAGGATGGGGCTGGTCACCATAAAGTTTGGAACTTTCAGCACCCGCCTACCACAGGAAGGGGAGAGGGGCTGAAGGTTAGTTGATCACCAATGGCCAATGATATATTTTCTGACCTCTTTACTCTTTATTATTTACTCATTCCTTTTTGCAGAACTATGATCCTAGGATTATATATGTCTATATAGCGTTCTCTCTCTATGTATACATATATACACACATATATTTTTGAGATTCTGAAAGTATAAATATACATATAGGCATATATTTTTACATTTTTTTTTTTGAGACTGAGTTTCACTCTGTTGCCCACGCTGGAGTGCAGTGGAGTCCAGCATCTACTTCTTCATTTTAGAACTTGGATTAGATCTCGGTTAACTAATCTATACCATACCTCTTATTTTGTCAAAGAGAATGTTTATTTTTAAAACCTTAGGCTTTCTGGTGAATCATAAATCATAATTTTCTATTTTGATTTAGCTAGTGAGGTAATATCAAATTGCTTCCCCAGATTTTATCTATATATAAATTTTATTCTATTATTGCTGCACGACAAATAACCTGAAAATTTAGTGGTATACAACCATAATGTTTCATTTTTCACATGATTTTGTTTGTCAGGAATTAGGTAAGGCAGTTTCACTTTGGAGTCTCTCATGCAGTTTTGGCCGGATGTCAGCTGGGGCTGCAGTCATATGAGGGTTCTACTAGGCCAGAAACCTACAATGACCCTCACAGATGGCTGACGAGCTGTTGGGAGCTCAGGTGAAACTTGGCTGGAGCATTTATATGCAGCTTGTCCATTTATAGTGATTTCAGGATAGTTGGGCTTTTTACATGGTGGCTGGTTTCCCCTGAGAGGAAGCGTCTCAAGAGAACCAGGCAGAAATTTTTCAGGCCTTTTAAGGGCTTTTCAGGACTAATACATGGTGTAGTTTCACTTCTGTTGTCTTCTATTGTTTGAAGCAGTCATGAGCCTGTCCAGATTCAAGTGGTGGTGACATAGCCCTCCCATCTCTTCATGGGATGAGTGTCAAAGAGCTTATGGGCAATACATTTATACTGCTTCATGGTTACTGAAGTATATCTTACATATAATAAAATACACAGATCTTAAGCATTGAGTTCAATGAATATTGGTAATTGTCTAGACCCATGCATCCATTGCCTGATATGAGGTATAGAACATTTTTTTCACTCTGTAAACTTTCCTTGTGTGCCTTTCAAGTCAATCCTCACACATAGTTTTTCCTGTTCTGTGAGGTCACATAAATGGAATTATACTATTTGTGTATTTGGCTTCTTTAATTCAACATAAAACTTTCAGATTCATCCATATTGTTGATGTATCACCTGTATGTTCTTTTTTTTTTTTTTTGAGACGGAGTTTCACTCATGTTACCCAGGCTGGAGTGCAATGGCGCAATCTCGGCTCACCGCAACCTCTGCTTCCTGGGTTCAGGCAATTCTCCTGCCTCAGCCTCCTGAGTAGCTGGGATTACAGGCACGCGCCACCATGCCCAGCTAATGTTTTGTATTTTTAGTAGAGACGGGGTTTCACCATGTTGACCAGGATGGTCTCGATCTCTTGACCTCGTGATCCACCCGCCTCGGCCTCCCAAAGTGCTGGGATTACAGGCTTGAGCCACCGTGCCCGGCCCTGTATGTTCTTTTTTATTGCTGAGTTGCATTTCACAGTATGAATATACTACAGTTTCTTTATCCCTCACCCACTGTTGGATATTTATTTTTAGTGTGTGGCTATTACGAGTGAAGATGATATGAACATTCTTGTATAAGTCTTCAAATGTTATCAGGGTATCTTTGGAATAATATTTTCATATTATTAAAATCCAGTGTTTCTGAATTGTTTTAATGTTCAAAGACCTTTGTTACTATTTACAAGCTTTTTTTGGGATTAAGGAGGCATGGAGTTCCCAACCCTGGGGCCATGGATCAGTACAAGTCTGTGACCTGTCAGGAACTGGGCTGCACAGCAGGGGGTGAGAGGTGGGAGAGCAAGCGAAGCTTCATCTGTATTTATAGCTGCTGCCCACTGCTTACATTACCACAGGAGCTCTGCCTCCTGTCAGATCAGCAGCGGCATTAGATTCTCTTAGGAGCATGAACTCCATTGTGAACTATTCACGTAAGGGATCTAGGTTGTGCACTTCTTATGAGAATCTAGTGCCTGATGATCTGTCACTGTCTCCTATCATCCCCAGATGGGACTGTCTAGTTGCAGGAAAACAAGATCAGGATTCCCACTGAGTCTACCTTATGGTGAGTTGTATAATTGTTTCATTATATACAGTGTTAACAATAATAAAGTACACAATAAATGTAATGTGCTTGGATCATCCTCAAACCATTCCCCCACATTCCCCTTCCATCTGTGGAAAATTGTCTTTCATGAAACTGGTCCCTGGTGCCAAAAAGATTGGGGACCACTGGTTTATAGGATGTACTAAAAAGGATGGAATGGTGTCTTATCAAGAAAAGCAAAATCTGTATCATCCATAATTTCAATTACATAACTGCTCAGCATGAAAAATTACAAAGATGGCTAAGATTTTAAAAAATGTAAATGGAAATTTCCCCTCAAAACCAGTTTCTCCTCTGCAACCTTCAAATCTCATCCCCTGGAGGTCAGAAAAGAGTGGGTTAGAATTCTAAATTTCTTTGTGCGTGTGCAGAGGATAGTATTGTTGGAAAGTGAAGAAGAGGATAGTGTTGTTGGAAAGTAAAAGTTCATTACTGACTACGAACTGTAAGTCTGGGTTCAGTAATAAGAATACTTACCTCCCTTTTAGGTGACTCAACCCCAAGATATTGCTACTGTTGCCAAAAAGGGAATAAAGGTCATTGTGTCTCTGAGAATGTAGGAGATGGGGAGAAATGGTTTAAAGATTCTTAAAAAATTGCACAGACAGTAGTTGTCTGCTCTTTGGTTATAGGTGAATTATCTCTATCCCAGTTAGGAGTGGAGGACTGAAGTATGTCTCAATGCACAAACTAAAGCTCTGCAGGCTTGAAAAGAAATTTTCTTTTGTAGTAAAAGGCTAGGCCCCTTGTTATGGACATGAGCGTTATATCTGTTAGTTATAATAGATTATTGGGGGTATCATCCAGGCAATGAAGCGTTCTATAAGAAGATTATAAAGGTAATCAGATTTGCCCCATGGATTTTGTCCAGTGGTTTTGAAGGCAAAACAAGATTAATTTGAATATGTAGGGAAGAAAAAGAACTTGATATTGATGTGGGGCTGTTTTTTTACATTTAAAAAAGGCTGACAGTGTCAACTACTAATTAAAAATCTGTAACAATCTCTAGTGTGGCTCCAGATTAATGGGGGTACCTTGAAAAACTGGGTCAAAGTAAAGTGACAAAAATTATAAAACATACATGATAATGATAATAAACAAGACATTTATTTTTCATAATCTTTTGGGGGAAAGGAGAAAAGTCAATTTGCCCTACCCAGTCATGGTCTTTCTGAAAGATTCTCCATTCATTCCATAGAACTGGATAGGTTGTTTAATCTCAGTGGGTTTTGTACTCTTAATTCATAAAGAGAATTTCTCTTCAAGAGAGTGATCAAAGGGTGAGCCTTTGTGAGCAGCTTCGCTGGTGCACGGCCAGACTCCCTCTCTGGGTGAAGCTTTTACCACATTGGCCACACAGATAGGGTGTCTCTCCTGTGTGTATTTTACCATGCAGAATACAATTCCCCCTTGTGTGGAAACTCTTCCTGCATTGGGTACAGGCATAGGGCTTCAGGCCCGTGTGGACTCTGATGTGAACAATTAAGCTTCCTTTCTGACTGAAGGCTTTTCCACACTGATCACATCTATAGGGCTTCTCACCACTGTGAACTCTCCTGTGAACAGCAAGGTTACTCTGATTCCTGAAGCTTCTCTGACAAATAGCACACTCGTAGGGTTTCTGTCCAGTATGGAGTCTCTCATGGACAGCCAGACTACCTCGTTGACTGAAGCTTTTCCCACACTCTTTGCACTGATAAGGCTTCTCTCCTGTGTGTATCCGCTGATGTGTAACAAGATTGCCTTTGGCCCTGAAGCTTTTTCCACAGTGGGTGCACTCAAAAGGCTTCTGACCAGTGTGGATTCTCTCATGTAATGTGAGACTACCTTTTTGTCGGAAGGATTTTCCACACTCCTGGCACTCATAGACCCTTTGTCTCACTCCAGGTGAATCTTCCTGTAGTGTCTTCGAATCTGGTGATTTTTGTTCCAGCTTTTCTCTTCTGAAAGAATTTTGGATATCCCAGCTTGAGGATCCTGTAGCCTCAGAGTGGTCATATTTGTGGTGGGCTTCAGTCATCACATCTGGTAAAATGAGAGGGAAGTCATGTAAGAGGCACCAATATGCTGAGTGAGAAAAGGGAAAAGAAACATAATACTTTGAGTGCTTATGATGAGCCAGGCCTTATTCTTTGCATAGACAATGCAATCCTGAAAGCAATGCCATAAGATTGATATAGATAATGGGAACACAGAGAAGCTATCAAAGGTCACAGAGCTAGGTAAGTTAGAGTTGACTCAAACAGGCATTCTCCACAGCAGTGTATTGCCTCTAAACTTAATTTAGGCCAACAAATAACCTTGTAAGATAGATATGGTATTCTCTATTTTACAGGTCAGAAAACAGGCTTAGAAAATGTAGAAAACTATATAGGATTATATAGAGCCCCATACCAAACTTCTATCTGACTCCAAAACAGGTTTGGATCCAGGCTGTATAAGGCCTAAAACTTTCACACTTTAGAGGCACCCTTTTAAGAAAATGTATAAAATTAAGCACAGGGTCTTGGAGAGACCAATGCAAGTGAGGGGTCCTAAAACTTAAGCTGCATTTGCTTCTTCAGAAATCCACCTCTTTCCAGTCTGTTCTGACAATGAAATCAGCACCATGACTTCAGAAAATATGCAGCACAATTCTGGGTGCTTTACATCTATCATTGCTAATCCCTGCAATCTTATAAAATAGATTTTATTGTCCCATTTCACAGACAAATCTGGAGCTTAAGGAAATTAAATAACCTGATACTGCAGATCTAGCCATGGCAATTATAGAATCTGATCCAAGGAATTTTTCCCATTAAAATCCTTTCTATTTTCAGTCTACTAAGCCAAGGCAAAACTGAAATCAATTTTGGTTTGGATGTTATTCTCAAATACTTCCTATGCAGATATTGACTTTTTTCCCCCTAATACTGCCCTGCATCTGAGCCTCCTGGTGCACTTTAAATGTGGGTCCATTCACCACTATTAACAGTTTTCTTGGTGTCACCCCAGGGTAATTTTCTTCTCGTTACCTTGCCTTATTCAGAGACAGTGCTGAGATTTAAGCTGTTCATTCATTCTCAGAGACTACCTCAATGCTACCTCCATATCAAAAGGGTTCTCTTGCTCCGTTTCTACTATTAGTTCTAACTCCAGCTTGCAGGCTTTTCTTGTAACTCTAGGAACAGTGAGGTCTATCAAAGCAAGGTCTCCTCTGCTTCCTCAGACTGCTGACCAGTCCTAAGGAGAGGGACACTGGATATCTGTGAGCTGGGCACATCCAGCCATCGACTGACTCACTCACTGAAGAATGCTACATTCTGGGCATATCTTCCATGACAGTCCAGCAGGGTAGCTGTTGGAAATCCAAACATGTCCACTTCTGCTTATGACCTCAGTCACCACCTCTCCATATGATTCTTCCATGGGCTGTTCCTGAGCACCTGAGGGAAAAAACCAAACAAACGAACAGGAAAGTGCAGGAGAATTGACATGTGAGAAGGAAAAAGTCACCAGTTGTTCCAGTTTGAGGCATAAGTGAATGTAAGAAACCTAGATTGCCTGACACAATGTCAGTTACCTATAACATCACAGTAAAATGGGCCTAAAGGTACTAGGACCACACACAAATGAGTCTGGGAAGAAGCAGGAGGTGGGAAAGCAGAGAACACATAAACAGATGTCTCTTCCTGCCAATCACAATAGTTACTCCTGTTTATACTTTGGTCTTGGCATGTGATTGGGATCTTCCATTTTCTTTCCCCACTTACTACTTTCATCCCTCCAAGCCCCAGAGGAATTCAGAATAGAAGAAATCAACATTTCAGTCTTTATGATTGGTTCCATGTTGAAACGAATCAGTTCTCCAGTTCTCTGTAGTTATAAACAATTAAGGGAGTCTGTATGGTACCACTGAACAATTCTTAGGCAGCTAAGGACCCTGACCCGCCTCTCTCTTGGTCTTGAAGATGTAAGAATACCAGTTCTGACCAAGTGTAAATACTTGTCAATTCTTGGAAAAGGAAGACCTACTCAAAAATCAAGCCCAAGGCACTCCAACTAGATTAAGTAACTTGCCCAAAACCCACAGAAAATAAGGAGTCAAGGTGGAGCAAAGGTTCCAATCCAAGACTTTCCGGATCCAAAGCCTAGGTTCTTAAATTAGATAGTTGTCTAGTTTCCCATCACTAAAGAGCTGGTCAGAATGCTTATAAAATTGAGCAGAAAGGAACAGAGTTTGACCAGACTGAATTACTCTTCATATCCTAGGAATCCTCTTGTATGTGCTCTGAATTATCTAAAAAAATTTAAAAAAATTTTTTTTGAGTCAAGGTTTTGCTCTGTTGCCCAGGCTGGAGTGCAGTGGCTCAATCATAGCTTGTTGTGACTTTGAACTCCTGGACTCAATGGATCCTCCCACCTCAACCTCCCAAGTAGCTGGGACTACACATCAGCACCACCAAGCCTGGCTAATTTTAAATTATTAAAACTTTTTTTTGTAGAGATTGGGTTGCATTATGTTGCCCAAGCTGGTTTCCAACTCTTGGCCTGAAGTGATCCTCCTGCCTTGGCATCCCCAGATGCTGTTAGGCATGAGCCACTAAACCTGGCCCAAATGATTTTCTTTTTTGAATATTTCTTCTTACTTCAGGATCCTAATTACTGAATTCTTATACTTAAAAAAAATGCAGTAATTCAATGCATACTCTTTCTTTCCCTCTAATATGTCCTATCAAAATGCTGGCCTTCTGATTTAATGAAATAATAGTATGATGCTACCATTATTTGTTAAGCACCTGGTTACGACCAGGAGAGTCATTTAAACTTTTATTTGGAGGACTCATGTCCAACTTGGAACACAAGCTACAAAGGAATTCCCTACCAGCGTGCCAGCACATCATTTGGAAGTTCAACGTATTCTTGCTTAACTGCATACCCATTAAGAGTCCCTGGAAGAGTACATGGCGCCTGCTGCCTGGGGCTCGACTCTGTTGTTGGAGATTCCAGAAATTAGAGCAGAATTCACATTCCTGCCTCTCCACCTGCTGTGAAGTCTTCAAGTTACAACGCCGCTGCCTATCAGGGACCTCCATGAGGGGGCACTGTCATATTTTTCTCCCTAGATCACAGGTCTGAGGAATCAGTTTTCCCAAGCTTTTGTAAAAAGTGGGTTTATAATAAAAAACATTGATTTTCCTAACAGAAAGGCTATTATATCCTTTGGAAAAAGCTTAGAAGTAGGCCGTGAGAGTCTTGGCTTCTTGCCGTGGTTCCCCCAGGATATGACCTTGGGCAAGTAACCCAGCAGCCCTGACTCTGTTTCCTCACTTATTAAACAGGTTACTAACACTGTCCTATCAGGCAGCTCCTGGGAGAAGGAAAGAATCAAACAGGAAGGGTCTCTGACGAGACCACTAGACTCAAGACCTAAAATCCAGCGTCCTCTGCAGGGCGATGAGAAAAGGGGGTACACTTGGCGGTCTTGAGAACGTCTTGGGGCCAGTTTCAGGCGTAGGAGCTTGTGCGTGGCGTGGTTTCCCACACACGGCCTGGGTTCCCACTCTCCCCCCGAGGGGCTGCCTCTCCTCGCAGCCCCGGAAGGCCGGCGCCGGCTTCCTGACCTCGCTGAACCCCGTACGGAGGTCCGGGGAGCCTGCCGCGGCCTCCCCACTCCCACGCCCCAGCCCCATGGGCCCTGCTCCTCTCCGCAGACGCTGCCCTCCCTCCTCGGGCCCCGGACCCGCCCTGCGGTCCCGAACCTCTGCACCCCGCTCTGCGGTCCAAGGGACCCTGCTCTGCGGACCGCCGACCTCTCCGCTCGCGGCCGGCATTCCTAGGGTCCCCGGCCCTCCAGGCTTGATCATTGCCGCGGCGGCTGCTGGCCCAAGTTAGCCACACGGAGGGCCCTGGACGGCGGCCCGACCGCGCAGGCCCGCCTCGCCGGGGCGCTCTGACCCAGCCGGCGGCCTCACTCACCGGAGCGGCGCGCGCCCGCAGACAGACAAAGGCCGGCGCCGAGCCCGCAGCAGCGCCAGCGCCGGTGCCGGCGGACCGGACTACAACTCCCAGGAGTCTCCGCGCGAACCCGCCCGCCGCGGGCCATGGGTCTCGGCGGCCCCGGCTTCCAAAGAGCACTGTGGGAAATGTAGTTCTCCCGTGCACCCTGCGCTCGAGCTCCGCGGGTCCCGGGGGCGCGGGAACCTCAGGCCCCTGAGCTTGGACTGGGAATCTGGAGCCCAACGGCGCTGACCTGTCCGCGGACGCGGAGCGGGGACCGAGCCACAGCCATTCAGATTAGCAAAATATGATTGAAAGCATCGGGGTAGCAGGCGCTGAGCCAAGGACACAGGAATCCAGAATTCTTGCAGGGCGTCGCGGAAGGAAGAAGTTTTGGGGAGAAATCTGTTCATAAAGCCTTGGGTGCTTCGAGGTCATGTGTTGAGCCGCTCCCTGCATGAGCAAAGGCGAAGCCCGCTTTCATGGAGCTTCTGTGAAGAGCAACAGAAACACAGGTAGTCCAGTGCTTGTGAGATACTGGGAGGAGCACGGTTGCTTTTGGACACGTACCAGATAAAGCGTCTCCCTTTCCCTCCCCCTTCACTCTGTCTCCCTGGCTGGAGTGCAGTGGTTGCGATCTTGGCTTACTGCAACCTCTGCCTTCTGGGCTCAAGCATTCTCTTCCTCAGCCTCTCAAGTAGCTGACACTACAGGTCCGTGCCACCACGCCCGGCTAATTTTTCTTTGTATTTTCAGTAGAGACGGGGTTTCACCATGCTGGCCAGGCTGTCTGATATACCTTAAGCCTCCTTCAAACTCACTTTTCCAAGATCTGGAGCCCTTCTGTCTGTCTGGGCGTCTCCCTGGGTCCCTGCCTCTGGAGCCCCTCTCCGTAGATGTGTCCTTCCTCTTGAGTGAAGGACTCATAAAGAATGCTTCCTCTTGCTATGTCCTTGTCCTGTACCCCAAAGCCACACATTGGTTAAACCAAACAACTTAATTTCACTCAATATGCAAAAGTGTCATGTAAGTAATACGTTGGTTCCTAAATGTTAGCTGTTACTATATTGCACATCATTTCTGAATTTTTTTCAACATTTATCCATTGAACACATTTTAAATGCTGACACTGGGGACACGAATGTGAACAAGACACACTCCGTGCTCCTAGGGAGGAGAAGGGAGGGAGCTGATAGTCTAGTGGAGAAAACAAACACCACTTTCCTCACACGGGGGTCAGGGGTGTTGCACAGCCAAGTCGCAGAGTGTGTGGTGCAAACTGTCCAGAAGCTCCCTACTCCTGAATTGCCGCAGGTGGCTTCTCCCCGACTCCTCCCAAGTCTGAGAGCGAAAGCAGTGGGGGCGGCACACAGCAAAAGCCAAGGCTCGGAGTCCTAAGGTTGTGTCTTCTGCTTCACACCTGGTCCATAGGTCCCACTGAAGTCAGGACCAGCTGTGGACTCTAGGACAATTTTCAGATCCTGCTGTGACAGTACATGACAAAGCATTGGTGGGAAACGATGGCTGTGAGGGGGGACTGCCGTTGCTTTTATAAATCTGCATAAACTTCCTTACGGGGTCTCAGGAAAGTGGACACATTGAATGGCCCAAAGCTGGGGAGAAAGCTGTTAGGATTGGGGTTGATGAGACCCAGACCTCCATAGACAGACTGCCCAACTGCGAAATGGGGCTTATTCTCACCCACCACCTGCATCTTAAGGCAAATACTCAACAAGAGGGAGGGTGTGGAGTGAGGGTGAAAGGGAAATCATTGTCGGCAGTGTAGATTTGAAAAATTGCCAAAGAACAGTTCCCCCACTTTGCAGGCATTTCAAAATATTAGGGGAAGGACAGATAATTCAATACATGGTGTTATGACAAGGGCTAGACATTGCGGGGGGGGGATGGGGAGTTGAATGTTTATCTAATTCCCATGCCAAGAGAACCTCCAGATGGATTAATGTAAAATGGGAAACACAGAGCCACAAAGGCCCAGAAGAACACATAGATTAATCTATAATCTTGGCATAGGGAAGGCTTTCTTAACCAATGTAGCAAAGGCAGAAACAATAAAGAAGATTAAAATCCAACACTTCGGAGTGGCCAAACCACCACTAAATGAAGTTAACATGTGACAAGCTGGGAAAATATTAGCAACTGTCATACTTAAAGACACCATACAAATCAATAAGAAAAAGAGAGTTCACTAGAAATGTGGCAAAGGACAGCAACTCACACACACACAAATGAAAGAAAAGTATATTCACTATTCATTTTATAAAATTTCCAATTCAAACAAATAAAAATTACCTCCAAAGTACTAAATGGCAAAGATTGCAAAGGAGACTGGGGAAGTGGACAAGTCCATCTGTGTGTAAATTAAGATGATTGCTCTGACTGGACATTTGGCAGTACATACCAAAAGTCCTGAGAATGTACATTTTCTTTCTAGAATTTTTTCCTTGGGGAAAAAGATTCAGATAATTGTATCCTAACTGTGGAATGAAACCTCTAGGGTCCAGGTCTCTGAAGTGAATTATTGATTTGGAAAGGACTTTTAGTTCCTTTGAAAGGAGTGGCTGCCCTAGAAATTTCCATGAGACTATGAAGCTCGAGGGAAGCTGAAGCCTTTACTTGCTGCCGTAGTTCTGAACAAATACAACCATTTGGTGATTAGTGATGGGGGACACCTTCCGAGA
Source organism: Sapajus apella (assembly GCF_009761245.1). Lineage (NCBI taxonomy): Eukaryota > Metazoa > Chordata > Mammalia > Primates > Cebidae > Sapajus > Sapajus apella. The sequence continues at coordinate 772,373 of NW_022437107.1, forward strand.
AATGCATTGTTAGGCGATTTCATCTTTGTGAACGTCGTAGAATGTAGTTACACAAATCTAGATGGTACCTCCCATTACACACTAGGCTCTATTGTTTAGACTCTACGCTAGTGACTGTACTGAATATTGCATGTAATTGTAATGAACAATGGCAGGTATTTGTGTATCTAAACATAGAAAAGGCATGGTAAAAATATGGTGGAATAATCTTCTGGGACCACCTTTGTACTTATGGCCCGTCATTGACTAAAAGTTTGTAATGCGATGCATGACTATACCTGGGTCTAGAGTGGTAGAATAAGAACCCACCTTCTTGGGGGGGGGGTTGATCAGAACACTTTCCATCATGCTTACCATCTGTGTCTACTCCAGTCTCTTATCAGAAATGCAGGCCTCTTCAGTCTCCTTTGTCTGTGCTCCTCCTTCCTCAGTGCTCCGCACACTCACTGCACTGTGCGAGCCTTCTGTCCACGCCACACTCTCCTCTCACTCTGTCTATTGTGGGGCAGTGCTTGGGAGAAAGTCAGCTTTCATGCAGGCCCTTCCGTCTTGGTGGCCAAGCTTGGGCAGCTGGACCTCCAGGATAAAGGAATCTGTACTTTAGTATGATTCTTTGGAAAGGTTGTTGAACCCTGGGCCAGAGCCGTCCAAATGTTTCCTGACATGCTAGCCATTTCTCGGGGCTGGAAGTGATGGTGGCTTCTCCTTGGATAAGCTGTTCCTTTTCTCTGAAGCTGCCTTTGTCCTTTTGAGCAAATGTGTCTTGTGTTTGATTTCACTAGCACCTGATTTGTAAACCTAGTGTGTGCAATTGTAAGCCTAGTGTGTGCATTGTTGCTTTTGTCCCCTCATAACTCCCACATCTATTCATATAAAAATCATCCTGATGGAAGCTATCTCTGTAGGCTTCAGGCAGATTTTGTTCTTGCCTTTTGTTTCTGCCATTTGGTCAGCCATGCCCTTCTTCAACCTCTTGATGGAGTTGCTTATAAGCCAGAAAGTGGGAGGGAAAGTGTGGGGTGGAGAAGATGACCCACACCTAGTACAAATTTGCGTTTGTTTTCAGCACCATGGGCTAAGACAACATTTCCTGCAGAGGCTCTGAAGCCCAGAGTTGATTACTCTGTTTAGTGTCACTTAGTGGGGCTGCAGTTAGGACTCCTTTAGGATGTATTTATGGTGCTGCTCGGCTCACAAAAGACTATGCGCCCGGTATTGTGTGAGTGAGTGCTGTACTTTCGTAATGAACCTTTTGAGGAAACGTTGTGGAGGAGTATGAAGTCCTGCATTCCTGTCTCCCATGGTGTAGGAAGGCCTCCACGTGGCCAGAGGCTGAAGACATGAATGTGGCTAAAGTGAGAGCTAGGTGTTCCTCCTCAGATCAACTGTTGGGTGCCACTTCCTCTCACACCTGAGTACTGAGCTGTGGACCCTGGAGCAGGGTTCTTCAATGGGGCGTGCAGATGAGCTCCATGTGTGTCTGTGAACTGATGAAATGGCAAAAGTGGATGTCTTAGTCCATTTAGTGTGGCGATAAAGGAATGCCTGAAGCTGAGTAATTTATAAAGAAAAGAGGTTATTTAGCTCATGGTTCTGCAGGCTGTACAGGGAGCCTGGTGCCAACATCTGCCTCTGGGGAGGCCTCAGGCTGCTTCTGCTCATGGCAGGAGGTGAAGGAGAGAGGTGTGTAGAGATCACACGGTGAGAGAGGAAGCAAGAGAGACAAGGAGGTGCCAGGCTTTTTTAACAGCCAGCCTTTGGGGGAATTCTTAGGGGAACTAATAGAGTGAGAACTCCCTTACAGCATCATTAATCTATTCATGAGGGGTCTGCCCTCATGACCTAAACACTTCCTGTTAGGCACCACTTCCAACACTGGGGATCAAATTTCAACATAAGGTTTGGGGTACAAACATCCAAACTATGGAGTGGACTGGAGGCTCTTTAGGACAGATGCTACATACTTTTCATCAAAGAGTTGGTTGATCTCCAAAAAGATGAAAATGATTGAGAATCCTTGAATATGCAGCTACAGATCATTTTAAACTTTTTTCTTTTAACTTTTCATTTTGAAATGATTTTAGACTTACAGAAAAGTTGCAAAAACAATGCAGAGGTTTCACATATGTTTTTCACTCACCTTCCCCTAATATTAACAACTCACAGAATTATAATAATCAACACCAGAAAGTTAACATTGGTACCATGCATCATGGTAATAATTAATAGTAAGCTGCTGACCTTTTTTGGGTTTCACTAGTTTTCCCCCTAATGTTCATTGTGTTTCCAGGATCCAGTCCAGGATCCTACACTGCACACAATTGTTGTGTCTTGGTAATCTCTTTGAATCTGTGGCATTTTGTCATTTTTTTTTTTTTTTAGACAGAGCCTTACTCTGTCACCTAGGCTGGAGTGCAGTGGTGCAATCTTGGCCCACTGCAACCTTCGCCTCCTGGGTTCAAGCGATTCTTCTGCTTCAGCCTCCTGAGTACCTGGGACTACAGGAACGTGCCAGCACATCTGGCTAATTTTTTGTATTTTTAGTAGAGATGGGTTTCACCATATTGTCCAGGCTGGTCTCAAACTCCTGACCTCAGGATCTGCCTGCCTCGGACTCCCAAAGTGCTGGGATTAATGGTGTGAGCCACCACGCCCGGCTGGCATTTCATCATTTTAAAGAAGAAAATAAAATCTGTTGGTAGCAATGATGTTAAACTGCAAGATAACTGTAGGGACAGACAAATGATCTGCCTTTCTTTCTTCTTGCCTTCTTATTCATTTTCTGTCCCAAGCAAAACTGAAAATTAAGTTTATTTACATTTGCTGTCACCAAAGTAAAATATGTTATAACTTTTATTTTAAAATATGCAAGACACATAGTTGTTAGGTTTAAAGGCTTGGAAGGCTTCAACTCTATTTCACAGTAGTCAAACACATTTCATGAAATATAAAAGACATGACTGTAATAATCATATAACTGATTTGTGTAGTGAGGAATTTAACCTTGCCCTAAAGAGCTGTGACTTTTTCCTCAGCTCTGGCAGGTGATCTATCTACAAGCCCTTGGAGTATAGTGCTTGATAGGATTGTCTTCATTTGCCAGTGGCCTGGGCTCACACTGGGTAGTCTAGATGTGATTTAGGGTGGGGCTGCCACACTGGCTAGTCTCAGGATGGGACCTGGACACTCCAGGTTACAACATGCTGTGGGTGGGGGATTTGGGGGTCACGTGGAATCAGTCAACCTTGGGAGGGCAGGAGGCTGGAAGCTAAGATCTGCCAGGCGAATGATCAGTCACACAGACGTGAGGAAGCCCCAGCAGACACTCCAGGCCCAGTGGTCGAGTGGCCTTGCAGAGTGGCACTACTGCATGTGTACTGTCACACAGGGAGGTGGGGAAAGCCACGCCATCCTCACTCCATGGGGAGGGTACAATGGGAACTGCATGCGGTACTTTTCCTGCACCCTGTCCTTGGGTGATTTTAATCTAGACTTTCACTGTAATAAACCCTACTTACAATGCAACAGCTTTTAGTGAGTTCTGTGTCTTCCTAGCAAATAATTGAACTTGAAAGTGGTTTTGGGAAACTCCCCATCAAATTGACAGTTGGTGTCAGAAGTGAGGGCAGTTTTGGCCTGGCGCGGTGGCTCATGCCTGTAATCCCAGTACTCTGACAGAACAAGACAGGAGAATTGCTGGAGCTTAGGAGTTTGACACCAGCTTGGGCAACATAGTGGGACCCTGTTACTTAAAAAAAAAAAAAAAAAAAAAAAAAAAAATTTGCTGCGTGTGGTGGTGCATGCCTGTAGTCCCAGCTACTCTGGAGGCTGAAGTGAGAGGATTGCCTGAGCCCAGGAGGTCAAGGCTGCATTGAACTGTAATTGTGCCACTGCACTCCAGCCTGAGTGGACAGAGAAAGACCGTCTCAAAAAAAAAAAAAAAAAAAAAAGTGAAGGCAGTCTTGTAGACTGTTTCTCTAACTTTGCAGTTGGTCTTAACTTTTTCAGTGACTTTGAAAGTTGAATCTGAAACCATGTCTTTGCACTTGAAGATAAAATCTCAAGACAAAAAAGAGATTGTCATTAGTAAAGTATAATTTTCAATTTAGCAAATGCACTTCAACATGTTTAATTTATAAGAACACAACAGAACTATGGTCAGTTTAAGACCTGGAGTTATGTCACTTGCATTGAAGGTTTAAAACAAGCACTAGATTAAACAAGGAACATCCACTGTTTGTAAAGACCTTGACCTTGACCCATTGCTCATGGATCTGTCTAGAGTCCAGAGCTTTTAGAATGTCTCGTGTTTTGCCAAGACCTAAGTTCTTTAGGACTACAAAACAGCTTGATTGACTTGTTTTCTTTTAGAAAATTCCATATGCACAATAAACACATTTATGTAATTCCAGCAGGGGTGGTGCTGTATTTTGGCGACCAGGGTACCCTTCCAAAGGCACAGCTCTGATAAGTTTGCTCTGGATTGATGCATCTTTTTGTTATGGGAACCAGATGCATCAAGTGCAGAGTATTTTCCAGGCACTTGAACTTGTCTTGTGTTTATTAAGTTTCTGAAACAGAAGTCCCAATGTTTACTTAAGAGAAAAGATAAATTATAGGGTGAAGGCTAAATTGATGTTTACATTATCAAAGACTGCTGTTTTCAGAGCAAAAATGGACATTAACCATGAAAATGGTTTATGCTGTGGCATTTTTGGAACATATTTTTTTCATTTAAAAAGTTTCAATATATGGCAAATATGTAAATGTGCACATGTGAGCACATCATTTTTCTGTGTTTTCGTCCTCCTTATTTCGGAAATCCCTCCAACTACTTAAAAGTTCCAGCTATTAAAAAGTACTGCAATCTGTTAGCATTTCAAATGTTGATAAACTTTGATTTAGGACTTTTCCAGTATTTGATTCTGAATTTGCCAGTTTATTAATGCTTTTAAAATAAAATTTATTGCACTAGGAGTTGAAATAAGTTGTTTTTAACTCATAAAATGAGCTGCTGAAAAGTATTTTCCTACATCTTTCTGAATAACATTTTCAGAAACTCCTAGAGTGATACAGATTTAAAATATTTAATTGGAAATTAAATATTTTAATTTCCTTACTTCTAATAAAAGTAAGGACAATATTTTTCTGTAATTTTTCTACAGAAGAAGGAGAAGTTTCTACTCCAGTTTTGGGCCCCTGGCATTGGCCGCATACCTGGAGGTCCTCCTGAGAAGGTGTACCCTTAGCCTAGGGTCTGTGATATTGGTGAAGGGCACCATAAGGTAGCCGTTCCCAGCCATGTTCAGTTGGCAGAGTCCCTCATGCTCTGTCTGGCACTTCATAAAACATGGCATGTAGCAGCTGCTGGCAGCACGCCTCACATCCCCTGAGCTCACCTTGAGCTTTGGTGGCAGGTGTTTCTGTATGTTGAGGGCTCCCCACCTCAGGAACCAGAGCTCTTTGCTTGAGGCCTTTCAGTGGCCATGGGAATTTGCCTGCCCTGTGGGTGTGCCTGGCTTCAAGTGCTGGGAATTTAATGCTTCCAGGAGCCACCTTTCACCAATAAGGACTTGGAGTTCCTGGAGGAATATCCCAGCTCATCCCCTTTTCTGTGAGTCAGTCTTGCAGTGTTCCACGTTCTGTCAGAAGGCCTCAGTGGGATTGCGCCCTGTTTGCCACAGTGGCACCCTGCTTCTTCCTGCACCTGTGCGTGGCACTTCTTCTAGCCCTGGCTCATTGCCCACTGACTGACAGTGCTTCCCAAATGACTAGCCTGAAGCCTATCTCAGAATTTCCTTTCTGGGGAGGCCAGCAGAAGATGCCATGTGGACCAAGTGATGCAACAGCACCCTGAGGCTCACTGGGGAGTTGAAAGCTTGTGGTGGTCCTGAAGCTACTTGAAGGAATGGGGGATTCAGGAGAATCACTGAACTCCAACAGGAAGGGATTTACTTTAAATCTCATGGGCCAAGGAAATGGATACAAAACACATATGCACTCACACACATAAGTAATGGGAGAGAAGATAGTATTTTAAACCAGCGTTTAAGATCACAAGCTAAATAATAAAGAATAGAAACAGGTGGGAAAGTGGACGGAAGGAAAACAAAAATCATTAAAGACTTACACATCCATAGAGGGCAAACCAAGTTTTGTGTGTTTATTGCATATATATATATTTATTTCAACTCCTAGTGCGTGCACACTTTCTCTCTCTATATATATTTTTGAGATGGAGTCTTGCTCTGTTGCCCAGGCTGGAGTGCAATGGCATGATCTTGACTCACTGCAACCTCTGCCTCCTGGGTTCAAGTGATTCTCCTGCCTCAGCCTCCTGAGTAGCTGGGATTACAGGCATGTGCCACCATGCCAAGCTAATTTTTTTTTTTTTTTTTTTTTAAGCAGAGACAGGATTTCACCATGTTGGCCAGGCCGGTTTCCAACTCCTGACCTCAGGTGATTTGCCCACCTTGGCCTCCCAAAGTGCTGGGATTATAGGTGTGAGCCACTGCACCCAGCCTAGATATATTTTAAATGAAATTGATACTGTTTTAGTATAGCAACCTAAAACATTAGGCACCATATTAGGCACCCAATAAATACCAAACCATAATGAATACACAAAAGCTTCCAAAGACTGGCTTGAGGCTGGGTGTGATGGCTCATGCCTGTAATCCCAGCACTTTGGGAGGCCGAGGTGGGCTGATCACTTGAGGTCAGGAGTTCGAGACTAGCCTGGCCAACATGCTGAAACCCTGTCTCCACTAGAAATACAAAACTTAGCTAGGCGTGGTGGTACACTAGTGTAATCCCAGCTATTTGGGAGGAGGCACGAGAATAGCTCAAACCCAGAAGAGGGAGGCTACAGTGAGCCGAGATCATGCCACTGCGCTCCAGCCTAGGCAACAGAGTGAAACCCTGTCTCAAAAAACAAACAAACAAAAATAGGCTTGGGAACAGTCCATGCCTGTCACTCTTGGACAGACTTGTGTATATAGCCATTGCTGCATAGAATCTATAATTTCATCGTTTATAGTAGGCATTGTTCTTCCCTCCATAGTTTAGAGAGGTTACAACACATATCCAGGATCTCACAACCAGTGGGCGGTCGATGTGGGATTCTACCCAGGTCTGACTCAAGTACCTTGTTCCTTCCAAGTCACCAGGCTTTCCTGATGGCATATGCATTGGGCAGCAACAGAATAACCAGAAAGCCTTTGCCAAATAGGATCATAGGCACTGACATCAATATTAATATTAAAAGGGCATGGTTTAGTCAACTGAAATTGGCAAAATATGTATAAACAGCATTTAACAAAAAATGATCAATATGAAGGATAATGTTTTTGAAACTTTGTGAATTTTGTTACTTTTTGACATAAAGACATTAGATTTAGAGTTAGGAACAATTTGACAAAATATGCTAGACAATTTGACTCATTATTATTAGCTTATATTAAGTCAAGCTGGCAAAGGTAGGTATAAATTACAAAAATACAAAACAGAATTTATCAATAGATTCTGACCTTTGGAGGCTTTCTTTTGCCCAGGCTGAAGTGCAGTGGAGATCATAGCTTACTGTAGCTCAACTTCCTGGGCTCAAGCCATGTTCCTGACTCAGCCTCCTGAGTAGCCAGGACTATAGGCACACACTACCATACTAGCTAATTTGTAAAATTTTTTGTGGAGACAGGATCTCACTATGTTGCTCAGGCTGATCTCAAACTCCTGGGCTCAAGCGATCCTTCCACTTCAGCCTTCCAAATTGTTGAGATTTCAGGCATGAGCCATTGGGTTCTGCCTGGAGACTTTCTAGTGTCTTAATGTTTACAAAATATGGTAATTCATTATGACATAAAAAGGATCAAAGCATTATAAAATACAAAGAAAATCGGCCAGGTGCGGTGGCTCATGCCTTTAATTCCAGCACTTTGGGAGGCTGAGGTGAGTGGATCTCTTGAGGTCAGGAATTTGAGACCAGCCTGGCCTACATGATGGAACTCTGTCTCTACTGAAAATATGAAAACTAGCCTGGTGTGGTGGTGCTCAAATATGATTAATTATAACTCAAGTACTTTGGGAGACTATTCATACCATTATGAAGTCAAATTTGTCATTTTTTCATGATTTAATGTTTCTGTGTCCTAACAATCCTTTGCCTACTCTAATTTTTAAAAAGTAATCTCCTATGTTATCCTCTAGATGCCTTATAATTCTAGATTTTATTTTTAGATCTATAATCCATTTTAATTTTTGTGTATGTAGTGACGTAGAGGTCAAAGTTCATTTTTTTCCATATGAATAATCGGTGTTTGACCACCATTTGTTAAGGAAGATTTTTTTGTGAAAAAAAGCAAAGGCCCTCTCTCCCAAGCGTTCCTGGACTGAATGCTAACAACAATCTGGGCTAGCTAAAATAAAACAGACAACACAACCAAATATAGGCAAGAGTATGAAGCATTGAACTCTCAAACGTTGCTGAAAGGAGTATAAAACGACTGGAGAACTTTAGTGACCTTTTGTTAGTTTCTTATAAATTTCAAGATACACCTACTCTATGGCCCAGAAATCTCACTCCTAGGTGTTTGCCAACAGGAATAAAACGCATGTCTACAAAAAGACTTGCACAAGAATGTTTACTGCAGCCTTATTTGAATAACCCAAAAGGGAAAACAACCAAATGTCCATCAATAGGAGAATGGATATACAAACTGTGGCATGTTAATACTATGGAATACTAGTCAGCAAGCAAAAAAGGATGCTCACCAGACTCATACAATATACACCAATCTCAAAAGCATTATGTAAAGTGAATGAAGCAAGACACAAATACATACATACAATATGATACTATCTATACAAAGCTCAAGAAGAAAAAATCTGTGATGACAGAAATCAGCATAGTTTCTCTGGTATGGAAGAGGGTGGGAATTCTGGTTGGAAAGTGCTTGAAACATTTGGGGTAACGGACATGCACCATATCTTGTTTGAAGTGACTGCACAGGAGTAATATAATACCAAAACATCAAAATGAACACTTTGCATTTTTTTGTGTCTAAATGACATCTCCACTAAAAATTACCATCAAAGAAGTTGTATCAATGAAAGTAGATGAGGTTATGCTGCAGCAAAAACAGTAAAATGCTAGTGACAAGTCAAAAAGGTGTATTTTTTCTCCATTGCATTCTCATGCAATGAGAAGTCCCAATTGTAGGGACTTCTACTTATTGTAGACATTCAGCAACCAAAACTGACAAAGCAGCCACTATTTTTACAGTGCCAGTTACTGTGACAGAGAGATAAGAAAGCTTTGGAACATCTTATACTGGCAATGAAGTGCATAGCCCAGAAGTGACATAAATCACATTTGCTTGTATGTTAGTCTTTTGAGTGCTGCTATAAAGGAATACTTGAGGCTGGGTAATTTATTTAAAAAAAGTTTTTAAAACAAATTTAAAAATTGTATTTATTTATTTATTTGTTTATTGATTTATTTATGAATGACAGAGTCTTGCTCTGTCACCCAGCCTGGAGTACAGTGATGCAATTATAGCTCAGTATAACCTCAAACTCCTGAGCTCAAGTGATCCTCCTGCCTCAGCGTCCCAGAGTGCTGGGGTTACAGGCGTGAGGCACTGCACCCAGCCTAAGAAAAGAGGTTTACTTGGCTTACAGCTCTGCAGGCCGTACCAGAAGCATGGCACCAGCAATAGGTGAGAGCCTCAGGCTGCTTCCCCTCATGGCAGAAGGTGAAGAGAATATCTGTGTGCAGAGATCACATATTGAGAGAGGAAGCAAGGGGGAAATGCCAAGTTCTTTGCAGGAACTTGCTCAGCCCCACCCCCAGACACTGATTTATTTATGAGGCGTCCACCCTCATGACCCAAACACCTCTATTAGACTCTCACATCCAACTCTGGGGGTCATATTTCAACATAAGGTTTTCAGGGGTCAAATATTCAAATCATAGCAGCACGCCAATTGTTGGCCAGAACTAATCACACAATCTAATTCATCCCTAAGTGTGTCAAGAAGCACCATCCTACAATTGGCCAGAAAAATTGTGGTATGGACTTAATTGTGTCCCCTCAAAATCCACATGTTGAAGCACTAACCCTCAATGTGACTGTATTTTGAGACAAGGACTTTGAACAGGTAATTAAGGTTAAATGAGGCCATGAGGACAGGGCCCTAATGCCACAGGGCTGATGTCCTGAGAAGAAGTAGAAGAGACAGCAGTTTTCTTAGTCCATTTGTGCTGCTATTAAAAAAAAACCACAAACTGGATAATTTATAAATAATAGAGTCTGTTTCTCACTGTTCTGGAGGCTGGGACGTCCAAGAGCAAGGCACAGGCAGGTTTGGTGTCTGGTGAGGGTACAGTCTTTGCTTTCAAGATGGCACTGTCTAGGTGTCCTCACATGGTGGAAGGGATGGAAGAGCAAAAAGGGCTGAGCTAGTTTCTTTGAGCCTTTTTACAAAGTTTCTGATCCCATTTATGAGGGCAGAGACCTCATGGCCTAATCATCTCCTAGAAGATCCACCTCTTAATACTGTTGAAGTGGGGATTCAATTTTAACATGAATTTTGGTAGGGGCACAAACACTCATATCATAGCACAAGGGATGCATGCTCATCAAGAAAAAGCCATGTGAGAATACAGCAAGAATGTGTTTGTCTACAAGCCAGGAAGAGAGCCCTCACCAGGAAACAAATTGCCCTACACTCTGATCTCAAACTTCCAGCTTCTAGAGCTGTGAGAAATAAAGTTTTTTTTATTTATACTGGTTTTTTTTGAGATGAAGTGTTGCTCTGTCTCCCAGGCTGGAGTGCAATGGTATGATCTCAGCTCACTGCAACCTCTGCCTCCCAGGTTCAAGAGATTCTCCTGCCTCAGCTTCCTAAGTAGCTGGGATTACAGGCACATGCCACCATGCCCAGCTAATTTTTGTATTTTTAGTAGACACAGGGTTTCAACATGTTGGTCAGGCTGGTCTCGAACTCCTGACCTCGTGATCCATCTGCCTCGGCCTCCCAAGGAGCAGGGATTACAGGCTTGAGCCACTGCGCCCTGCCAAATTTCTGTTTTTTTAAGACACTTTGAAAAAGTTTGTGGTAATCTGTTATGACAACCCGAGCAGACTAATAGAAGTTGAGAGTGGAAATGACTAAGTAAACAGAACTCATAAACTGGAAATACATCGGTGAATCTGTTTTTAAAGAACAGGCAGTGCATATCCCATATACATTTTGCAAGACAGCCACATGCACACAAACATAAAAACCTTCCTTTACTGTAGCTAGCAGAACCATTGTAGTGAAATCTGAAACATGCTGATATGCAGTATTACACTTATGTAGATAGCAGGAAACTTGACATAAACAAAATGAATATACCAAAATACTCACATTTTGTATTTGTTGGGTACCTACTCTGTGCAACATGTTTTATATTTTAGACACATCAACATTTAGGAGCCCACCCAGAAATCCAGAGAAAGTTCACACAGACGGTGTGGAGTGATGAAGAGGGAAGAAGGAGGTGGCAGATCTACTAAATGATTAAGACGAAGTCTGGGAGGACCCGTGTGGAGGGAACGTGGGAAGTGAGGGAGTCCCTGCCCCATTAGCAGTGCCTACCATGGACACCCATAGAACAGGCCCAGCTTTCTGTCTTCCTTTCTATTTACTGTCTTTGGATGAATGAGCTACATTCCATTTGCTTCTGTCTTTTGCTAAGGTCAGCCAGGAAATCAGCCCAGTTTTGATCCTATGGTTGTTATCCTAAAACAGTATCAATCTCATTTAAAATATATCTACAATTGGAGATAAATACACAAAACTTGGTCTGCCCTTTATGGAAGCATAGGTCTTTAATGATTTTTGGTTTCCTTCTGTCCACCTTCCCACCTGTTTATATTCTTTATTGTTTAGTTTGTGATCTTAAATGCTGATTTAAAATGATAGTATCTTACTATCTTTTCCTGATGAGTGTGTGTGTGTGTGTGTGTGTGTGTGTGTGTGTGTGTAGAGAAAGAGAGAGAGAGAGGTTGCATCTAGTTCACTTGGTTCATCAGACTCGTTAGTAATATATCCTCTTTTATTGGGGTTTAGTGATTTTCTTTAATTCTTCATCCCTTCCAGTAAGTGGTTTCAGGACTCATCTGGGGCTTATTGCTTGTATTAAACAGCCATGTTCTCATTCACTGCTCAACAGTTTGCATGAAATCATTGCATGATGTTGACACACATATAATGCACTTGGGAGAATATTTTCAGAAATGACTTATGTGGGTTTGCCTTTGCTCTTGAAGCTGGCTATTCTGAATGTAACACTTGTTGATCCTCCCAAAGATCTGGTGCTTATGATTGCAGAGGGGCAGCTTGAGGCTTGATTCACATTCATTTAATCTGACTTTTCTACCAATATATCCCAAACGCCTTTGAACAGCAAAGACAGAATACAAATTAATGCTACAATTAGCACTATGTCAAATCATATCTGAATATGAGAAGGGATAGGAGGTAAATATGAAAATGTAAAAGATAATTTGAGAGCAGTGAGATTAAGGTGAATGATTACGCTCAAAAAATTTTATTCTTTGCTGTTAAAATAGTGTTTATGCAAAAAAATTGCAGAAAACCATAAAAATCCCTGAAGAAAGTCTGAGAAAGAGGTGCAAAGAGAGAGGGAGAATTTCCAGCTTTGTCAAAACCGTGTGCAGGTGGAGCCTCAGCAGGTTTGTCATCCCAGCAGTGGTGTGGGCAACACGAACACAGCAGAGGCAGCCACAAGTCTTTTGTGGCACGCCCATCCCATCCCAAAGTCCATCAGAGCCACCTGCGAATCCACAGGCTCAGCAGACAGTTATTTCCTGGGTGTCTATGCCATGGGGAACCTCTTCCTAGGGGTCTGTGGATGCTAATGTGTGCTGCTCTCTACAGCTGTAGGAAGCAGGGGTCTTAGTCTGTTTTCTGTTGCTTATAACATAATAACTGAAACAGGGTAATTTATAAAGAAATGAAATTTTATTTCTCACAGTTCTGGGGAATGGTAAGTCCAAGGTCGAGGGCTATTTTTGCTGGCAGGGATTCTGCAGACCCCAGAGGTGGTTCAGGGCATCACACAGCAGGGGGTTGAGCATGTCAGCTCAAATCTCTCTTCCCTTTTTATAAGTCACCAGTCCTACTGCATAACCCATGAACCCATCAACCCCTTCATCAATCCATCAATCCAGGAATGGACTAACGCATTCAAGAGGGCAGAACCCTCACCACCCAGTCACCTCTTAAAGGCCCCAACTCTCAATATGGAGGATTAGGATTAACATGAGGATTAGGTTTCAACATGAGTTCTGAAGGGAGGAGTATTCAAAACATAGCAGCAGGGACCATTACTACCCTCCTGAGAGAAGGGGACCTCATGGGAGCCATAGTTAAGGGCTCACCTGCTGCTGCCAAGCTGGGAGGCTGCATCACCAGCCCAAGCAGCCCGGCCCCAGGGTTCATGCTTCCGGTGCTGGACTCCCTGTCTCCTACCCAGCTCCTATCCTGTCCCTCCTCCACTCCCTGGGCTCTACTTTGAGGAATCCACTGTCCTCTCCTCAGGCCACAGCTCTTTCCTCAGCAGACAGCACCCTGCCTGTTACAGAGGAAGTGGGCACTGTGGGGCAGAGCCCCAGCTCTTCTGCACCATGTCCAAGAAGGCAGGCAACACAGGCAACCTCACGCCTCGTTCAGAAGCAGATGGAGTTTTCTTTTTCGCACAAGGTCACTCTAACCTGTTTGTCTTCTTGGGTAACGTATTCATTCATATATGAATTGTTACCCATTCCATCAAACAAAAATAAAATCACCATGGAATTGCTATTTTTAGACACATTTTAAAGCTATAAATGAGATTATATTAGTAAATAAAAATTATCTCCTCAGTTAAATGGGTATTAATTATAATTTCCAAAATTACAACAAACTCTGTACCCTCCTTTTAGACTGGCCGGTGCCGTCCGTTCTAGCTAGGTACTATACTTATCCATTCCCGTGCTGTTGGGCATTTGGAACGTTTCCAATTTAAAATTTAACATTGGGTGGTTTTCCAAGTATTTATGTATGTATGTATTGGTGTTGGCACGCGTCGCACTTCTCTCCGTCTCTGCTTGCTAGCTTCAGCTGCAGCCCCACCTCTCGGAAAGTTCCTCCGAGGTTCTGCCAATTAGAGGTTTTGCAGTTTCCTCCTTAGGCTGGTCCCAGCGACTTCCTGCGGCTCAGAAGCAGCACAGGCTGGATCCGATCTGCCCGGGAAAACCCCTGTGCCGATGCGCCAGCGGATAGCCGAGAGGACAGGCGCGACGGACCCCGGCGGCGACAGTTCCCTGGGGCCAAAGGGGAGCCACGTGGAGTCTGGCTCAGGCTCCGCGCCCAGGCTCTGCCTGGCTGCTGTGCGCGCGGGGAGTCCGGGTGTCCGCCGGCACGTCGCGATTTCCAAGCGCTACTTAGACGTCGCCTAGTGTTTTCCGCGGATGGAAACGCTGACGGGGACCGCCCCGGGCCTCCGCACGGCGCAGGAAGCTCCCAGCAGGGGCGCGGCCGGGGCGCGGCAGGGGCGCTCCTGGGCCCTCCCCACTGCGGGGCTTCGTCGTGCGAAGAACCTCGGGAAGGGCCTGGAGAGTCTTGGTCTTTGTTTCGTCGGGCGGAGTTTACCGACTTTCGTTCCAAGCTAAATCTTCTAACCTGAGGATGTCCTTCTGAAGTCAGCACACAGATTACACCCGAGGGGAGGCGGACTCGGCTTTCTTCCTTTCCTTTCCCCTCCCCTCCTACGGCAGGTCCCGCGAGTGGGGCGGGCTGGAACACGCGCCTCCTGGGGCAGCTGGAGGGGGCAGTTGCGCAGGGGAGTGTCCATAGACTCGTGGGAGGCCTGGCCGTGGGTCCAGAGTTCCCAGTTGGATGCTCACACAAAAAATGTAACTTCCATTATATTCTGTAATTCTAGTCTAGTTACTATTTCATGCCTGATAGAGAGCAGTGGACCGCTTCTGGTGAATTCTGCCAAGTTAGTCACTTCTCAGTCATGTTAGTTAATTAATTTTTTTAGAGACCGGGTCCTGCTCTGTGGCCCAGGCTAGAGTGCAGTGGAGTGATCATGGCTTACTGCAGCCTCCCCACCTCCTACTCCGGTGATCAGATTTGTCTGGGTTGTCCAGCTTTCAAGTCCACCAGGGGCTTCCATGAAACTTCTGGCTGCCCTCCCTCCGCAGCCTTTCAGGGAAGATGGGGTTGCCGTGGGTGCCAAATGTGCCCAGATCCCCTGCACCCCAGAGGCAGGTGACACAGCCTATCCCAGAGCCTTGGTGCTGGGCCTGCCAGGCTGTCCTCCAACCTCAGCCCTAGACCAGGTCCTCAGACTTTCTGGGGGAGGCCACTGCACATCCCCTTTCAAGCCCACTGCACTTAACCCAAGGAGCAGGGCCTCTGGCCTGGGCCTGTCTCAAGCGTCCTCTCCCAACTCTTTCTGCCCCTACCCAGCCTGGAGGGCACACACACAGACATGCAGAGACTCACATACAGACATGCAGACACACACACAGAGACATGTAGAGACACACAGACACAGACACACATGGTTACACACAGACACACATGGACACACACACACAATTCTAGAGATAAAGAAGCCGTGCCTGTAGCTTGCAGTACCATGTGTCTGCACGTGCTGTGGATGAGGACCACACCAGTCCTGGGGTGGCTCTACTTCATTGCCTTACCAATCTTTGGCCTCATAAATGAATGGCACTCTCTAGATGAGAAGCTAGGGTTGTATCTGTATTTTCTGGTTCTGCAGTTACCTCTGCTTTCCCCAGAGCATCCATGAGTCAGGATTTCACTGGGGAGGGGACGGCCCTTGGGCAAGGAGGAACCATCAGAGGGCAGGGGCAGGCCAGCATGGGTGATCCTGGCCGCACTTCAGTCTGTGTGCCTCTGGACATGGTTGGGGCACAGCTCCAAGGCCACACCTTGAGTAGAGGGGGCTTCTCCTGAGGGGAATGGGCCTTTGTTGTCACTATCCTGGGAACTGGAGGGTCTTACGGAAGGGCATAGACTTGGGAGGGCCTGGGATGTCTGGGCAGACTCATAAAGACAGCCCCACATGTGTGGATTTTGACAGATTGAGAGCTTTCCCCCAAGAGTGAAGGGTGGGGGCCAAGGCATGGCCTGACCCTGACTAGTACTGGTGGGCAGGTCATACCCCTGCCATGCACAGGCATCCTGGGCAAGGCAGGGGGTCAGTTCAGGGACTCTAGGACAGAGGCAGAGCCTCCTAAGTTCTCTGTTACATTTCCCTTGGCTTGTTCCTGTGTCTTCAGGAAATACCCACTAAAAGCTACCATCTGGGCTCAGCAGGGTGGCAGCTGCTGGGGGGACGGTGCAGGATTTTGTGCCTGTGCCTTGGTGAGCAGCTCAGAGGGACAGAGCCTGCTCCCTAGGACAGCCAGGCTTACCTTGGTGGCCAAGGGTAGCTGTGCCTTGTGGACCTGACTCCCCAGGGCTGTGGGCAGGGAAAGTGGAGGGAGATGGGAGCTGGGAGAAGGGAAGGGAGGAAGGCAGCCCATGAGTCCTTGAGCCTTCTGGATAGTTCTAAACAGTGCTGGCCAGTGACCAGTCTGCTTTCCAAATCTGGGTGAGAGTGGAGTCCCATGTTGGCCTGGGCTTGGTTGGCAGTGGTGTTGTGCCATTGCCGTCTGTGCGCTAAGGAGGTGTAGAGCATGTCAACCATTGTCCTGCATGAAAGCGTTAGTGCTGAGTTTAAGCATGGTGTGTGGCGGAGGAGATGGAAACTAGTTTGTATTTTTATGTCTTTGGAGACAGAATCTTGCTCTGTCTCCCAGACCATTATGCCTGGCTAGTTTTTTTTTTTTTTTTTTTTTTTTTTTTTTGTGGAGATGGAATCTCCCTGCATTGCCCAGGCTGTTCTTGAACTGCTGGGCTCAAGCAATCCTTCTGCATCGATCTTCCAAAGTGTTGAGACTGCAGGCGTGAGCCGTTGCGCCCAGCCACAGACTAGTTTTTAAAGCTGATCAAGGGCTTGGTCAGTTCATGTTGGACAAGGGGTTGGTGGAGCCATGACATTCAGCCTTCCCACACAGTGTCTCCTTCCCAAGTGTTCTGGAAGGAGCCAAAGGAGCCACCAGACCCACTTGAACTGCTCTGTCCCCCAAAGACCTCCCTTGCACCCACAAAGGACCCATTGTCCTCACGCAGGCATCTTTGTCCTGAGCCGCCCTCTGCAGCTGTCACAACACTGGAATCCGCTCGCTTTTCCCTGGGATAGTTTTGTATTACCGGAACTGGGTCCGAGGTTTGCACATCACACCCCCTGCCCCGGGTCCCCCCAGGCCAAACACAGGGCACTCTGAGTCCCAGGCCCACTGAGTTCCAGCTGATGTGTACTGTGGGCTTCCCAAGCCTTCTTTGGTCCTGGGCACACCTGCTTTGCTGTGAGACTCTTGTCCTGGATTCTCCCCTGCCTACAGGTCCTGGAAATGTCCAGGAGCTGGGAGGTGGGACCAAACAGATCATCCTGTGTCTTTCTTCCCTGATTCTCTAGAGCAAATGGCAAATGTTTTGGTTTTAAATCAGAGACAGTGGACCTCATAGTCTTTGCACGTATCCCTTGGTCTTGGTCTCTAGCTGTTTTCCTTTTTCATTTTGAAACCTGGGGATCTGTTGCCAGGCCGGGAAGCCTGGAGCCCCATCACGGGTAATCTCTTGCATGCTGTAGCACAACCCACAATTGTGGTCTAACTCGCCCTTTTTTTTCACCTCCTGTTCTCTCTCCAGCCTTGCAGCTTCAGAACTGCTGATCCCGATTATGCTGTGCAAGGGGTGTTTGTTCCATGGTCACACTGTCTCTATGAGGCAGCAACGTCTAGTAGTGTTATCCCCATTGAAGGGACAGAGATACCAAGGCAGGAGAAGGGCAGGTGCTGGCCTAAGGCACACAGATGAAGACACACATGGTCACGCATACCTGGGAAAGCTTAGCAGCACTCCTGGCTCTCTGCAGGAGTTCATAGAACCCCGCACTGTGTGGAGTCACTGTGTGACGCTCAAACCAGGAAGTGCTGACGGACTCTTCCCTTCTCTGTCTCTCCAGAGTCTGCCTGAGGCACATTTGTGGGACTCTAGCAAGGAAGACTCTGGTTTGCAGAACATCTCCAACGTAGGCAGAGCGCCAGTCTAAGCCTGTAGAGACTAGATAAGGGCAATTGGAAGATGTCTTCCTTCCCTCCCTTTGTGCCCCCTCCCCAAACTATAAAGTGATGGAATAGGAATCTTTGTGTCATCTGCATGATGACTGCTGGGATGCCTGTGAATTAGTTACTTCTTCCTTATTTCCTGAACCCAGGGTCACTCTTAAATTGAACAAATGATGCATCCCAAAACTACAAGGGGACTCTTCAAATTCACGGTCGTTGCAGATCTGCATGTAATTGTATTGTAAGAGTTGTCCAGCAGATGGCAGGAAAGTGTTGTGAAACAGAGGTGCCTGGTGACCTGCGCTGCACCTCCGTGAGTTAGCAGAGACCAGGCTTCACACATCGGACTTAGTGCAGTCACTACCAAGCTGAGGCCACAGCAGAACGACCACCGCGTTTTGCATGACCTAGGGGCTCCGTGCTGGCCTGGCTGCACCAGAGCCCTTTCAAAACATACGATTTAGTTCAGGGCTCACATTGGCCAATGTCTGGTTTTGTTTGGCCAACAAGGTAAGAATGGTTTAAAAATTTTTGAATTAATGAAAAAAAAATAAAAAGAATATAATATTTTGTGAAAGATAAAACTCACATGAAATTCAAATTCCGGGGTTTGTAAATGAGGTTTTGTTGGACGTATGTGCGCTCATTTGTTCAGCATTGTTGCTGCTGCTTCTAGTTGAGAAGCCGCGGTAGACACCGTGTGGCTGCAGAGCCTAGAATATTTACCGTCTGGTCCTTTGCAGAAACATGTGCCAAGTCCTGGATCGCTCCTTTGGTACTTCATCAGCTGCAAACCCTCTCGGTATTTTTGTGTGTTTTGGAAGTAAGAAGAGAGCAAGCAAGGGCTGATATTGAATGGGAAGACACAGTGGCTAGGAGAAGGTGGTTATGAGCTCTCTAATTCCAGTCCACAGCACCCCGTCTGGAGGGTGCAGGCCTTGGCAGACACGATTCCCCTCAGCCCCAGGACTAGCTGCAGTACCTGTGGCCCAGTCTTCAATGGTGCGTCTGGCTTCAGCATCTCTACTTGTCTGAGGGTCCTAGTCTGTGCACCGACTTTGATTCCTGCACCTAGCAGAATAATGCTTCCAGATTTTCAAACTCCTTTGGTGACAATTTGAGCATCTGCTAATGTCTTAGCCCTGTCTTAAATCCCAGCTGATTTTCAACACTGTGTAAGGGAACCCCTTCATGCCCCTTGGATAGGGTAATGTTGACATTAGACAAGAGCTTGCTAAACTCCAAAAACTTAAATGTGCAGCCCCTGCTTTAGCAGACCTGGGTTCTCATGGAAACATCCTCAGTAGACCAACTAAAAGCAATTTCCACAGCAAGTTGATTTCCCAGACTATGTTCTGTTAAAAGAAGATATGGTTATGATATCTGATCAAATACCCAGGATTTATGAAAAAATTCAGCTGCCTCTACCTTCAAAAAAGGTCCAGAATCCAACCACCTCACTCTTCCTCTGCTGTCACCTGGCCCAAGACTCTGCCACCTCATTCCTAAGGGTTATTGCAAAAGCTTCTCAATGAGTGTCATTGCTTCCTTGGCCTCTTACAGGCTACTATCAAGAGGGTGAGCACAGTGGTCATCAAACCAGCATAAAGCTCCTCCCACTCCTGTGCTTACAATCCGCAAACCCCTCAGCTCACTGATGGCCAAGGCCCTCTGCATCTGACCCTGCATCTCTCTGACCTCTTGTGTTTGTGCCTTTTCCAGTCTGTCCCCAGTGCCCTCCTTGCTATTCCCCTGGGGCACTGGGCACACACCTGCTGAGAACTTCACACTGCTGGCTACTTCAGTCTGGAACACTCCTCCCCAGACACTCTCCTTAGCCTTTGCCCAGAGGTCCTGTCAACCCTCCATGTCGCAGCCTGTCTCCCCACCCACTTGTGCTGTGCTGTTACTTACACTGCAGCACTTATCCTCCAGCATGCTGTTGGATTTGCTTATTTATTATCTGCAATGAGAAGCCACCAGACATTGGGGCTTTGGAGCCAAGGGGGCAGGGGTGTCACAGAGGCGTTGCCTTGTCATTGTGGCTCTGGGATTCTCCTCTTACCTCTTCTCACACATCAGTGTGGTGGATGTTGTGATGAGCCGAGAGGGAATTTCAATGTTCTAAACAACCATGAAGTTCTGAGAAGCCAGCCGGGATTAGGGCCACTTGCACTGTGGGTAGCAGGCATTCAGTACACAGCAAGGACCTGTGCGTGGACAATCCTGTGTAGTGCTGACTGCTTTTCCTTCTAGAATGTGAGCTCCACAAGGCCAGGCATGCTGTTTATTGATCTGCCCCAAATGCTTAGAGCAGTATCTGGCATGTAGCAGGTGTCCAGCACATATTTGTTGAATGAATAAATAATGACATGAATTCTTGAGAGGCAAGCCTGCCCAAGTACTAAAGTCTGGGTTGGAACCGTAGGTACTTCGTCCATTAACAAATTATCTTAAAAAGTTTGGCTATTTTTTTAATAGGGCTCCTGGCCAGGATCTGTGAGTCAGCCTCTTGAAGTGAGAGACAGATGTCTCTGATCTTCCGTTTCCGTCAGTGCAAAGAGGGCCCACTAAGACCCACTCCTCAGGGCTGCTGAACAAAGCCCCAACTGACAGGCACTGACAAAGCTCTGTAGATGCCACCCATCATGAATGTGGCTGCAGTTAAATCGTGATGAGCACTGTGACCCACAAGACTGGAAAAGTACTTTGGCAACCTGATGCGGATGTTTTCAAGAAATGGATGAGAGAACACATACCCCACCGTTCTACTCTTAGTTATTTTGTTTCATTAAAGCCTTTTTAGTTTAGCATGATAACCATGATAAGTACAATATTTTGGCAAATTTCATTTAATTTGGCACATAGAATGAAAGAAATATTAAGAAATATTACTTTCTACATGACTGTGTAGCTGGGATGATTGGAACGGAAACATTCATTGTGCATTTGAATAGTTAATTTTATTATAAGATGCTAACATTGTATACATGTCTTGTGGCTTATATATAATCAGTAAATATTCTATGATTTATTCCTCTTCAGAAACATGTGGAAAGATGAGCAAAAAACAACCACAGCATGACAGGGTTAGGGAATTCTAGAAATGGAAAAGTTGTTAAAAAATGCGTTTATAGTAAAATCCAACATCTAGAGGAAGGATTTAGAAGTCTAAGCAGAAACCTTTCTGGCTGTCTGCAAAAGTCTCCCATCTTGCTAAAGTGTCACATTTGGCATGTATTCCTGGAAAACGTTTTAGTCTTTTTCAATTAAATTCCCTACTGCTGTCCCTGTTGCCAACCTGCTGTTAACTTGCCTCCTGTTGCTGCACCTTCAGTGGTTTTCCATTTCCTTTAGGACAGACTCCAGAGAAACCCAGAATCTGGCATCAACATACCTAAGACTGTTACTTCCTTCCACCTGTCCTTCGTCCCAGTCTTGGCCTCAATGTGAGTTCAGATTTCTGTGATGGGGAGCCACCATGCTTTGAGGCTCTGAAGCCAAGGGGGCAGGGGTGTCACAGAGGCGTTGCCTTATCATTGGGGCTCTGGGGTTCTCCTCTTACCTCTTCTCACACGTCAGCGTGGTGGATGTTGCAATGAGCCAAGAGGGAATGTCAATGTTACCAAACAACCATGAACCTCTGAGAACCCAGCCAGGATTAGGGCCACTTGCACGGCGGGTAGCAGGCATTCAGTGCACAGCAAGGACCTGCGTGTGGACAATCCTGTGTAGTGTACGAATCACATTGTGTGTGTTTGTCTATTTCTTCCCGTAGCTAAATCACTGCTCACAAGTCCTTCCACAGTTACTTATTAAGTAATAGTCACCATCATTTAAGGAACTGATAACTTCTGTCATTTCAAACTGTTCCAGAACACAGCAAATGATGAAACAGTCTTTATCATGACTCTGATCTCACATTGGGGGAAAAAACCACCCCAGCATAATAAGAAACATGTATAGGTTCATCTTATTCAAAAACAAAGATACCAAGATCTCAGTTAAAATGTTAGCACATTTTATCTTCCTTTTTTTTTTTTTTTTGAAATAGCATCTGGCATTGTTGCCCAGGCTGGAATGCAGGATTGTGATCTCAGCTCACTGCAACGTCTACCTCTTGGGTTCAAGCAATTCTCCTGCCTTAGCCTCCTGAGTAGCTGGGATTGCAGGCATCCACCATCACCTCAGCTAATTTTTTGTATTTTTATTAGAGATGGAGTTTCACAACGTTGGCCAGGCTGGTCTTGAACTCCTGACCTCAGGTGATCCACCTGCTTCTGCCTCCGGAAATGTTGGGATTACAGGTGTGAGCCACCTTAGCTTCCATTCTTTAAAGAAGAAATAAAGGTAACAAATCAAACAAGCTATGCTCTCAAGGGTAGTTCATCCTGATCTAGAAAGGTTTGTGAACAATGCAAGGATAGTTCAACAAAAGGAAATCTGTGAACACTATTATCATGTTACTAGAGTGGAAACAAAGTAACCCTGTGATCTTCAGCTATGTGAGAAAACACATTTGAGAAGCTGTAAAACTCTTCTGCAAGCACCACTACTGAGTGCAGTGCTTGAAAAGGTAAACAGACAGGGCTCTGGCCCTTCAGTTTTTCCAAGAGGGTAAATACTTACAGGGTTAAATTAATGTTTTCTCTAAGCCCTGATTCTTAGTGAGTCTGCCTAAGTTGGTAAAGAAATACCAACTCACTCTATCTTTGACTCTTTGTTTATTTATGATTGTGGCTATTAATTTTTTTTTTCTTAAATTTTAAAGATAAAAGTGCAGGCAGAGCCCATAGATATTTTCACTCCAGGCAAGAAGTGGAGTTAAAATTTCCTGAGATTCCGCCAGGCACATGCTCCTGTGCTGACGGCCAGGAGCCTCCAGGGAAGGTTAGGAGAGTGAGTGTGAGCAGGGCTGCAACCATACAACCGGTCACGCTTTGACCTTTCTCATTATGTGGACTAACTGGGGGAGTCACACAAATGGTGTTTTAATCATTGCATAAGTTATTAATTTAAACCAGACAAAATGTTCTTGGGAATTCTTCATTCTGTGAAGGGGTTTTTATAAACTTCCATGATTTTTCACCTAGTTCTCCCTTGTTTACTTTCATTGGAACATTGTAATATTTTATAATTTAGACTTTTCACCTTTGGAAATAAACCAGACTGGAAAAAAATTTTTGTCAGAATTTTGGATGCATTTAGTAAGCTGTGTAATTTATGTAATCAGGACTGCTAATTTGAGGAAGTAGGATGGTTGGAGCCCGGCCCGGGCAGGGTCAGCACTGGGCCTCCTGATCCTGTCTTAGTGAGTCCATGGCTTCCGAGCTGCATCTCGAGGTCTTGAGCCCAGTGGAATGCGGGTTTTCATGGTACCCAGCACAGAAACATGTGGCCGAAAGGGGCACATTAGAAGCCAGTTGTAGTCTTCAGACATTTAATTAGATCAGCAGATGGTTTCTGACAGGATAACTCACTGACCAGAACTGGACTCACTCGAATGCGGTGAATTTGTCTCAAAAGATGTGTGTAGTGGACGCAATTAACCATCTGGGTATTTTTATTCTTAAAAACCACCTGGGAGAGGCAGCCCACCCAGTGATGAACTATTCAGCACTTACTCTCACCCACATTTTGTCTTGAATTTCTCCCACGTTCTGGAGGTTGGTTGGCTTTACAGGATTGGCAAACTCTTCCTCTGGCCACACTCTTTGGGGAGGGGTGCAGAGTGCTTGTTGGAAGAGTGAGACCTTTTGCTAGGCAAGAATGAGGAAGCATGGAGTGTGATTTTTACACACCACTGAATTTCAGTCATGAGGAGAGGGAGCTAATACTGTGGCAGAAAGAAGGAAGTGTGGAACTCCATGCTATTGGAGAGCCCCTGGACCAACCAGTTCTGAAGCCGTGTTCACTCTTGGACATCGTGGTTATGTGTTTCATTTATTTTAAACCAGGCTGTGTTGGGCCTCCTCTTACAAAAACTGGGGAGGTCAGAGGTGAGAATGATTCCCCGTAATTTTATGAGCCTAAGATTTCTTCTACTCCCTGCTAATTTGTGATACACCCCCACTTATGGCCTTGAAGTTACAAATATTCCAAACTAACCTTTTCTTCCTTTAAATTGCTTCTTTTTAAGTATTGTTTTGAAGCCCCAGGAGCAGGTAGTAGTAATAATAATAGCAGTAGCAGTATTACTACTATTGGTAGTAGTAATAATAACAACTCTTATTGTGTGTTTCCTATTTGTTGCCAGTCTCCTAAGCATTTTATGTGTATATTTTGTAATCTCTACAGTAACACTTTGAAGCCAAGATCACCACTTCCCTATTTTACAGAAGATGACAACCAAGGCAGGGAGAGGTGCCTAAGGCCACACTGTTAGTGACTAGAACCAGACGCAGGCACAGTTAGTCAGGTCTCAGAGACCTGCAGTTCGCTGTCTCCAGAAGCACGTTTCAACTCTCTCTCTCTTTTTTTTTTCTGAGACAGAGTTTCGCTTTTGTTGCCCAGCTGGAGTGCAATGGCGCAATCTCGGCTCCCTGCAACCTCCAACTCCTGGATTCAAAAGATTCTCCTGCTTCAGCCTCCTGAGTAGCTGGGATTACACGCTACTGCCACCATGCTTAGCTAATTTTTTTTTTTTTTTTTTTTTTTAGTAGACACGGGGTTTCGCTATGTTGGCCAGGCTGGTCTCAAACCCCTGACCTTAGGTGATCCACCCACCTTGGCCTCACAAAGTGCTGGGATTATAGGCATGAGCCATGGTGCCTGGCCTCAACTCTCTTTAAGCAGGGAGGTGAGTTTTATGGTGGATTTGAAATTAACATTTCATTTTTTCTTTATAATTCAAATCCTGATTATTATATGTACCCCACAAGTACTATTCTGAGAGTCTGAACTGAGGACTCATTATATATTATCAGATCCCTTGTATTTTCATTTTTATGTACTGAATCTATCATAAATGTATATAAAAATAGGTACAATAAAACATCCCAGGACACTCGTTTATTCTATTTTGTCCTTGTAATTCCTGTAGGAGTTACTTCATGTGTTGGCATAGGATGTTATTTGAGCCTCATGCAATGGTGAGGGCTGTGTGTTCCTTTTTGCTGGTGCAATCATCATAACATGATTCACTTGGTATCTCTGCATGCCTTTTCCTCCCTCTAGAATTCTACTTTGTGTGTGTTGAGTAAACACTAAGAAAACATATTGAGTCTAGCTTGTACCCTTCCCATCAGAACCAAAGGCACAACTTGGTTTCTTCAGGAGATTATTTATTCCTTATTTATTCTTTATTTGCTAGGACAAGCAAGCAAACAAACAAAAAATAAAGACAGAGAGCAGAACTGGAGGTATCCGGCAGATGCAATGATACCTCATAGGCAGATGTGGGTAACACCCCCCATGGGCACTGAGGAAGGGGAACTGTGCAGACCCCAGGCACAATTAGTGCCTGAAGCATAACTCACTGCTTACTTATATCTAGCTTATATATATAATCATACTTAGTCCCATATAATCTTTCTATATAATCATATAACTTACTGCTTACTATATCTACATTATATATATAATCATATTAGCTCCATATAATCTTTCTATATAATCATATAATGGATGTAGCTGGAGCTGTACGGACACATTTAGTGCTGATTTATATAATCCTTCTACATAACCATATAGTAGCTTATAGTAGGAGGAATGCCTAGAGCAGTCACAGAACAGAAGCAGTACATGGGAAAACAGCCAGACCAGGACAAGAACCAAAGACCCACGTGGTGGCGTCCCTGCCTGAAAGGGCATACACTGTATGGCAGGCTTGGAGCAAGAGCCTCCTCCTGATAAAGGAGTTGTAGTACCATGCACCCAGTTCCTGTGGAAAGTAGGCCTCAGGCCTGAGATCCTGGAAATAACCGAGGGAGATGAACCCCTCTGGTGTGAACAGTCACGGCGGCTGTACACCCTGTCAGTCTTTTCTCACTTCTGTGCTAGTTCAAATCATCCTCCCATAAATATCTTAGGAGAAGAGCACAACTCTGTCAGCTCCCACTGCATTAGCTTACAGTATCTTTCTATTAGAAACCCTTTGAAGTCTCCAGCCCCCAGGGAAGAAATGTCGTGCAAGACACCTGTTGCACACAGCCCACCTCCTTACCTTGGTGACCTAATGGGGGTGGACACCTTTTCTGTATACGACCCTCTACTACTGCATATGGCACGGCCCCCCCACTGTGCATGGCCCACCTCTCTGCCCAGGCGACATAATGCGGTGGTTCCCTGGCTTATGACTCATGTGATTATGTATGCCCTATCACTAAGCCTATAGATGATGACCTAACTTACGATCCTTCCCTCTGCTTCTACCTAATAAATATAGATGCTTCTGGGCATTCGGGGCCTCACCTTTCTCTGCTCATAGGTGGCATGGCCCCTTGAGTTCAGGTGCTCTTCACCAGTTCTTCAGTGTCCTGTTTCTTTACTTCTCGGATCCTGCACCTCAGCTCACCATAAGGGACACCCCACAACCCTGTGGGGCCAACAGCCCTACAGGCAGAGAAGAAAGCAGGGGTGGCCATCAGGGAAACCTAAGGTGCAGTGTTCCATTTTGGGCGGCTGGCATGAGATTCTCATCTTCTTATCTGAGTGTAGTGGAGGCAGGGAGAGAGACGTCCAGAGACTGCACCATCAGTCAGAATCCAGGTAGGAGATGGAGGTGTCTGGGGACTGCATTGTTCTCTGCCCATCATATTCACCACCCGCTATGTTCCCTGCCCACCATGTTCTCCATTCTTGATGCCACGGTCGCCCGCAGGCCACGCCCCCTCCTGCCCGCCACGCCCCCTCCTGCCCGCCACGCCCCCTCCTGCCCTCCCTGTTATTGGCTCACTGCGGTCGGTCTTCCTTTGCATGTCATGCTCTATGTTCACAGCGGTGTTCCTCTGCCTGCCCTGTGTCCCCACCTCCATGCTGCCAGTCACATCCCTGCACATCGAGGGTACTCCTCAGCCTTGCACTTCGCTTCCTGCTCCCTCCCCGCACCCTCTCAGGCCACCAGTCATTAACATTGGCAAACACCCTTTTATGTAAATTAAATCCTACTCACACATACATTTCGACTCATGGAAATATTTGTCTACAATTTGGATTTATGGTAACCACTGGTTTTCACACTACTCCTAATTCAAGGAGATAATCCCTGCCAAGTGTGGTGAACAAAAACGGTGGTGAAAGGAGTTGAGGGTCTCCCAAGAAAACGCTGTCTCTTTCACAGTTTGGTGTAAATACCATGACCTCTGCTCTCCTGTGTGTTGTTATTTGTCCTTTGACGTCTGAGGTTTCTGAGGCTTTGCTTTAAGGATCCTTTCTATAGTTGAACCTATTTTTTTTTTTTTTGGAAAAAAGAAAAAAAGAGTATTCATGACTCTGTGGTTCCAAATGATTTTTCCTGGTACATCAACATACAATCTTTTTAGTTATTGTTTTTGTTTAAAGCCATAGCAACAAAACTGAATTACAGTTGTGAGTAGCCATTTTGCAGAACTTTTAAAAACATCGATCCAAATCAGTTTGCCGTAGTACTTTATAACAGTAGGATTAAATACTCTTTGGCAAATGTTTTAATTGCTGACAAGTGCAACTTGGGGAGGTGGTTTTGAGGAGTTTTGGCGGTGTCCCGGTGCCTGCTGTCGAGCGCTGGCATGGCCTAAGGAGCTCTGGTAACCAGGAGGTGGGGGAAACCAGAGCATACTACTTGGCCCAGCCTCCTCTGAAGTTCGGAGCCTTTCCGTGCCTTTCTCCTTATGCCTGTCAGTACATGACAAGACTCACCATGGCTCCACCCCCCAGAGTTGTGCTGAGATAAATGGAGTCAGCCGGGTGAGCCCCGGTTGAGGGGTGAGGCTCAGGAAAGGGACTCCTTCCTCATTTCCTGCTATGGTTTGAATGTCCCTCCAAAATGCATGCTGAAATTTTGTTGCCATTTTAACGATTAGAAGAGGTGGGACCTTTAGAAAGATCTGCCTTCCTGAATGGATTAACGCTGTTATCTTGGGAGTGGGGTCATTATCACAGCCATGGATTCCTTATTAAAGGGTGTTTGCCCTCCCTTCTCTGCCTTTCCCTGCCCTCTCTCATCCTCTCCTGCCTTCTCACCTTCCACCATGGGATGACTCAGCAAGAATGAGTCACCAGATACTGGAGCCTTGATTTGGACTTAGCCCCCAGACTGTAAGAGAAATTTCTCTTCTTTGCAAACTACTCAGTGTCAGGTATTTTGTTATAGCAGCACAAAACAGACAGAGGCGCTTCTTCATCTCATCACGTCCCTTGCACAGACTGCTCAGGCTTCTATTCAGAATTACATCTGTGCTGGTGCATTCAGTCCAGAAGAAGTTAATTGTTACTTGACTCAAATTTATTTTATTTTTAAAATTAACTTGCAGTAAGTGTGACCTTTTGGGAATGGGCAGTTCCACCATAATGCGGGCACAGAACTGTTCTATCTCCCCAAAGCTCCCTCTGCTGTTCCTTTATAGTCACACTGTCCCTTCACCCACAGTCCCTGGTACCCACTCCATGACCATAGTTTTGTCTTTTTGAGGATGTGATATAAATGGAATCATAGAGTATGTAACCTCAACCTCTGAGACTGGCTTCTTTTAAAATCAGCCTAATGCCTTTGAGATTCAGCCAGCTTTTTGCATGGATCGGTAACTTGTCTTTTTACTGCTTGGTAGTAGTCCATTGTATAGAGCTCTAATGGATAGCCCTGGCTGAGTCATCCTCTACGTCTCCAAGTCACTAGATGTGTCAGTGAGGTCACCCTGGTCTCTCCAGAAGAGCCCTCTTGCCAGCTGAATACCACCAAGTGGCCTCTGCAGTACCATGTGGAACAGAGAAGTCACCCAGCCAAACTTTGCCCAATTTCCCTTGCTACAGAAAAATGAGACATAAAGAAGCAGTGGCTGCTTTTACACACTACATTTGGATTTGTCTGTTCCATGATTGTGGGTAACCAGAATGCATCCCAATGGGTATTTAAGCTTCACAGGAATAAGGATCACATCTCTTGACAACCTAAAACTTTGGATCCAGTGCTTCTCAATAAGTGTTTTTATTTTTTAAAATCAATTTCCTCTCTATGCTTGGCAAGACACAATTTATAAAATGTGTGATAGTGATGAGGACATGGAGTTATCTTGATAATTTTCTTATCTTTAAGAAAAGAAATTTTCTTATCTTTAAGAAAATTATCCAATAGCTGTCAAATACTGTTAAGTGTGTTACTTGTGGACTCCCTTGTGAGTTGTGGGGACAATAACTGGAGTCCTTCGAGGGCCTGGGAAGAGGAAGGAACATGGGAGATGCTTCGGGCAGAGTGCCAGCCTTGTTATTGGCTTGGCTTGGTCCTCCATCCCCGCACGTCCTCTTGCCTGTAGTTTTTCTGGAATGGGTGTTTTGGGGCCTTGACTTTTCCTCAATGAATCCCATCCTTCCTGGTCCTTCATCATGGTCCTCTCAGCTATCGCAGATATCTCCCTCACAGTGCAGGGAGTGAGAGCACGGATGCTGCAGCCAAGCAGACTGACACATGAATTCTGCTTTTGTCACTTAATGGATATGTAAACCTTGAAAGGTTTTCTAAATCCCCAGAACTTCAAATTTCCCATCCATAGGACATGCATAAAGTACTCACAGGATTGTTTTGAGGATTAGGCACAGTGATGCATGTGGAGCCTCTAGCCTGTGCTGCAGGCAAGGGCCCAAGAGCTCTCTCTCTCCATGGAGCAGGGTCCTGGGACCAGGGACATGAGGAAGGAAGGAGCCCAGTCGTTTCAAGGAATGGAAGAAGGGTCAAGTAGTTGGAGCACGGAGCCTGATGGCAGAGGGACATAAAATGAGGTTTGGGAAACTCATAGGGACTTAATCAGGTGGGGTCTTGCAGCTGCATTGAGGATGCCAGTTTTTTATTCTGGGAGCAATAGTCAGCCAGGGCTGAAAGGCTGTGTTGTGGTTAGTTTTGTTCTTTTAAAATTTAGACTGCAGGGTTAGAGGTGTGTGGATTAAAGGTATGCAACAGAGGATTCACAGCAGCTTAGGCAAGAGCTGATGGTGGCTGGTACTAGGGAAGTAATGGTGAAAAAGTACAACTTAGGAGAGAAAAATCCACTAGGTTTGGGGATTGACTAGATGTCTGATGGTGCAGGTTGGGGAATGTGAAGGAAAGAGGACATGGAAGATGATTTCGGAGTTTCTGGTTTCTGCAGCTGGAGGGATGAGGTGCCACTCACTGAGATGGGAATGGAGGAAGAAAAGCAACTGGGAGTGCCATGAGGTCAAGTTTTCATATTCAGGAAGAGGGGCCTTCGGGACTTATGATGGGAGATATTGAGGAGACACATATATTCAGATTCAGAGCTCAAGATGAGGTCTATGTAGAGATGTACCTTTGGGAGTCAGCTACAGGCAGGTGGTAGATGTGTATTAGGGTAATTAATGCTTGCTTTTGAACAAACCCTGGAAAATCTCAGTGGGTGAACATATAAAAGTTGATTCTTGCTCTCACAAAGTCTGTTGTGGGTCAGAATGTTCTCCTGAATGGCCATCTTCCAAACGGTGCCTTCAGGATCTGAGTTCCAGAACAAAGGAGTGCAGGATGTTTTATGCTGTATGTCACTTCCGTCCTTGTCCCAAGAGCTGGCACCCAGTCACGTGGCCCCGATATAACTGTAAGAGAAGCTGGAAATTACAGTCATTCTATGTGCCCCACAAGAGGAACAGAGGTTGGTGAGCATCTAGCCAGGTAATCATGGTAACGAATGTTGTTATGAATGAAAACCCCTTGGGAAGAGAAGATGGAGTTAGAAGATGAGGAGCTTATTAAGGACTGGCCTTTGAGTCATCCGTACATATACAGACAGAAAAGGGTAGACTGGCAAAGTTTTAGGAGTACCCAGAGATAGAGGAGAACAACCAAGAGAATGTGGAGAAAGTGAGAAGGGGTTAGAAAACCATCCACTGAAACCAGTTACATGGAGAGCATTGATGTCTTGAGGGAACACACTCTCAGGGAACTAATGAAGGCAGAAATCTGTTTGGACTGCATGGAGTGTCGGTGAGATGTGAGTCAACAAAAGTGAATCAGACAGTTCTCTTGAGAAGCTTGATATTAAGTGGGAGACAGTGGGATGGTGGCTAGAAGGAACATTGCTGTTGAGGCATTTTTTGTTTGCTTTTTGCTTTTAAGATGGGAGAGATTTGAACTTGTTTAAATGTTGAAATTTCAGAGAGAGAGAGAGAGAGAAAGCACAAGCAAAAAATGGGAGAAGAAATCTGTGATGATTAACAATCCCTGCAAATATGAAAGGGTTAAAGCTTCAAGTACTGAATTTATCCTGTGAGCCTCCCATCTAAGCTACCTCCAGCTACATCTTCCCAGCCTTCTGCAGAAAAATCAGAGGACTGGCCCGTCAGCCCTATAATTTTGATTACTGTTGAAATTTCTTCCATTAGACAGCACACCCTGTTCAGTGCTGCAGAGATTCATCACTTAGACCAGAACCCCCCACCAGCCCTCTAACCCAGGTGATGGAGGAGTGGGCGGGGCTGGGGGTGGGGGGTGGGTGGTGTCGATGTGAAGCTCAGTGACTCCCTCTAGAGTTCAGTGAGAGTTCTGCCCAACTTTCCAGCCCATTTCTGATGATTCCCTCTGCCACCCACCCACTGTTTGAATTCAGCTTTTTAAAATAACTTGCGGTTCTTCCGCTGAGTTTTGTTCTGTTATGCCCTTGACCTAACATGAAGTTACTTCCTCTTTCTGAACACAATTCCTTTGATTTGACTCATTTCCCCCTGGTTATCTCCTCTTCATCACCCAAGAACCTGTATCCCTCCTCATTCACCCCTGTCAGCAAGAACCTGTATCCTTCCTGTGTGATTCTTTCTGCTAAGCACACTGAGATAGAAATTCCAGATTTCAAGCAAGTGACTCAGTAGCAGGCAAGACATTCTGGAAAGGGGTGAGACAGGAACAGAACCAAAACATATCTGGATAGAAAAACAAGAACACTTGAATAGGTTTTTGAAATGCATACGGTACACATTTCAGACAGTTCTAATGCCAAGAATGATGGGACACAGGACTGCTTTTTAAAGTTCATCTTTCTTGACTTCCAAGTTTGAGGACACTTTTCTGCAATCCCTCAAGTCCGGTTGGCCCTGTATTCTGGCCAATTTCTTTAAAAAATTATTTTATTAATTTTTTTTTTTTTTTTGGTAAAGACTAGTCTCACTATGTTTCCCAGGCTGATCTCATATTCCTGAGCTCAAGTGATTCTCCTGCGTTGGCCTTCAAAGTGTTGAGATTACAGGTGTGAGCCACCACACTTAGCCAATTTTTTATGAAATTTCTTGTGGAAAAAAACTCATTTATCCTCTAATCCTCGGTATGAGTTTTTTTTAAAAAAGGTTTTACATATTTAGCTTATAGTAGGGGTTTTCAATTGTGTGGTTTTATTAACATATTGTGATATGGTTTGGCTGCGTTCCCACCCAAATCTTATCTTGAATTGTAACTCCCACAATTCCCATGTGTTGTGGGAGGAACCCGCTGGGAGGTGATTGAATTATGGGGGTGGGTCTTTCATGCACTGTTTTCATGATAGCAAATGAGCCTCACGAGATCTGATGGCTTTAATAACGGGAGTTTACCTGCCCAAGCTCTCTTCTCTTATCTGCTGCCATGTGAGACATGCCTTTCACCTTCCATCATGATTGTGAGGCCTCCAGGCCACTTGAAATTCTAAGTCCAATAAACCTCTTTCTTTTGTAAATTGCCCAGTCTTGGGTATGTTTATCAGCAGTGTGACAATGGACTAATACATATTAGGTTTTATGAGAAATCTATATTGAATATTAAAGCGATGCTAATGAGTCATAATCTTTACAGACTGGAATATGGAGTACACTCTGTGGCTTTCTAAGGGCTCTCTGTGCAGGTTTGTAAAGGTGGGATGGCTGTCTCATGCCCAACCAGTTCTTGTCGATTGGTGTGTAGCCTTGAATCTGAATTTGATCGGTGCTGTGTTTAGTGGGCTTTCTGCATTATCCTTGTTAGGATCTTTCCAAAATCAATGTCTAAGTGTTTATTTTTAAGTTGGTGTTTTATTTAACCTTCTGAAGGGTTTATTTTTAAGATCTTTTATGTTCTGACTCCATAAATGGTATACTTAGAAGACAAGGTTTCATAGAACTAAATTTTAACTACAGGTATGGTATGTCTATCAGCCTGATTTTTTCAAGACTACCCTCTATTAATAAGAGATATTGTTGAGGAGGACTATTCTTCTCAATTCCGATTGATGCCAGTTATATTTCTTTTTTAAGACTGGAAACAAAACTGGCTTCCTACTGGTTTGGGAATCCTTTACTAGGCAAATCATGTGTCTCTTGGTAGAGTTTGATTGTAAAAGGCTACTTCTGACAAATTAACACACACACCTATATATGGTACATATAGTATATACATGCATGTATATGCATATTATGCACATACATGGAAACGTACAATACATGTATGTACAGATATACATTGTACACATGCATACATAAATACATACACATACAGAATCCAAAGGAGACTTCTAATGTTTCTAATGTCTTTATTCCAGCAAATATTTATTAAGTAAACTACTATATGCACAAGCTAGACCCTCTGGTTATTAGGTCAGTGAGAGATTGGCTTTGAAGAGCCTGTCACATTTCTTTCTTTCTTTTTTTTTTTTTTTTTGAGACAGAGTCTTACTCTGTCACCAGGCACCAGGCTGGAGTGCAGTCACATGACCGTGGCTCACTGCAACCTCCGCCTCCCGGGTTCAAGCAATTCTCCTGCCACAGCCTCCCAAGTAGCTGGGACTACAGGTGCTCACCACCACGCCCAGCTAATTTTTTATTTTTTGTATTTTTAGTAGAGACGGGGTTTCACCATGTCAGCCAGGATGATCTCGATCTCTTGACCTCATGATTCGCCCGTCTCGGCCTCCCAAAGTGCTGGGATTACAGGCGTGAGCCACCATGCCCGGCCAGCCTGTTGCCTTTCTAGTCTTGGCATGTAAACAACTTATTGTTATGCAAGGTCTTGATAGGAAGAGCAGGGCAATTGTGGCTGTGGCCAGTTGGGCTTTCATGTGAGGGGCCTGGGCCAGCTCCCCAGGTGACTCCTGATGGCACACACACTCACGCACTCACAGACACTCCCAAAGGCCCAGCATGGCAGTGTAAGTCTCAGATGTGCTTGCCCTCTCTGTTTTTCCTGCTGACCACTGGCGAGTGAACTGTGGCCTCAGGGATGCCCCTTAGCAGCTGCTTGACCATGGGCAGGTCTTCACTTCTCTGCAGTTCAGTTCCCTCCTCTTCAAACTGGGAAAACCATAGTAACTACTTGATTGGGCTGATATGAGCTAACCAAATGAGTTAATTTCTATAAAGTCCTGACAACAATGATTGGCATACAGCAAATGTTGGGATGATTTTAGCTCTTGTTGTTATTATTACAGATCTGACTGAATAAGATATCTAAAGTCCAGAGGCTGGAGGAACGGGTCGGTCAGGAAGCAGTTATGGGAGAATAAAGGAAAAGCTTTCTGGAACTCCTTTAGAGCACACACAGAATAGCAGCCTGCAGCTTTTCCTGGGACTCAGCTTGGTCACCTGTCAGCCGAGGAGGGTGCTCCCCAAGGACCCCATGTGGTTGATCACCTACTTCCCTTCTGAGAAGGCCTCGTTCTGCTGGTCAGCCTCTTACCTGAACGCCCGGAAGGAAAGATGTAAGGTATAAGGTTCACTCACCTCTCGGTGAGGAGGCCTTTCCGTCAACTCAAATAATTTCATGTGGATGCCTGTGGGGGAGCCCCAACATCCCATTGATGGAATCCCACCAGCTCCATGGTGGTCAATCAAGTTCACAAATGTGGACAGGCCACAGAAGACATCCAGGCAGGTCAGCAAGCCAGCAGTGCTTAGAACTACAAAAGGCCCCCACCCAAATAGTTACTGTACAAGGCAGAAACACATTTACACAATTTCAGCCTGCGTCTAGGGCGTTAAGGGGCCAGAGCTTTGATTAAACACAGTGTAGGTAAACACAGTGTAGGCAATGAGGAAAAAGCAGCAGTGGGAGAACAAGGGAGTATTCTTAGACCATTTCTAAATGGTCTACAGTGACCCAAATTAAAGCAAAACCCACTAGGGGTGGTGAGTCCCAAAATGGACTCCAAAATCGGAGACAGAAAAGACTCCATACACGTGGAGAGATTCTCACAGAGCAGAGCAAGAGTAACACATGATGAAAATGGCAGGAAAGAGGGGAGGGCAGGCGGAAATAGGATTCCCTCAGGCATTTAGTGGGCAAAGATCCACTAGGTCCTCCTCAATGGTCTTACCAAGGGGCACCTAGCAGTGAAGAAAGTTAGCCGGGCATGGTGGTGGCGAATGCCTGTCATCCCAGCTACTGGTGAGGCTGAGGGGGGAGGATCGCTTGAGCCTGGGAGGTTGTGGCTGCTATGGGCTTTGATCACACCACTGCACTTCAGTCTGGGCAACAGAGTGGGGCCCTGTCTCTTAAAAAAAATCCCTGCTTGCTTGAAGCACAAGTTCAGTGAGGAATGAAAGACAATAAGCAAGTCAGGGCATGTTGAATGAGAGAAAGCAGCCAGGGCTCTGGAAACCCAGAGCGAGGAAGAGGAAAAGAAGGGGCAGGGAGGAGGGAGAGAGCTGCAGTCTTAAATAAGACGGGCCGGAGGAGCCTTCTGTGCAGGAACCTTCCAGCAGAGAGCTGAAGGCATCAGGGAGCAAGAGGGGGACAACTGGGGGCTGTATTCCAAGCAGGGGGATGGTGCTGTGGAGATCCTGAGATGGTGGTAGCCTTGTGGGGAGGGCTTGAGTTTGGGGGTCCACTGTGGGTGGATGAGGGTAAGTGTCTAGCAGAGGAGGCCCATTAAGGACATCTTAGGACTCTGGGATGGAAAGGCATTGATGGATTTTCAGCAAAGATGTGGACTTTCACTTACACTTTAATAAGACCATTCCGGCTACTGTGCTGTGACTAGATTGGCGGAGGGGCCAGTAAGGGCAGAAGCAGGGAGAAGAGGGAGGATGCGCCAGGATTCCTGGAGTGACAGTGGTGGTGTGTCCTGGGCTGAGCATAAGGGAGGTGATGAGAAGTGGCTGCTCTCTAGGTTTTCCTTGAAGGCAAGTCCAGCAGGATTTGTTGACAGTGGGTTTGGATGGAGGAGAAGACGGGTAGTTGATGACTAATGCAATTTGGATCTAAGCAACAGAAAGAAAGGCAAAGAAGATCCCAGGGGATTTTTTTTTTTTTTTTTTTGAGATGGAGTCTCACTCTGTCGCCCAGGCTGGAGGGCAGTGGCAATCTTGGCTCACTGCAACTTCCGCCTCCCAGGTTCAAGCGATTCCTCTGCCTCAGCCCCTTGCAAGTAGCTGGAATTACAGGCATGTGCCACCACACCCGCCTAATTTTTGTATTTTTAGTGGAGAGGAGGTTTCACCATGTTGGCCAGGATGGTCTTGATCTCTTGACCCTTGTGATCTGCCCGTCTTAGCCTCCCAAAGTGCTGGGATTAAAGGCATTAGCTACTGCACTGGGCCTGTGGACTGTATTTTTTTTTGTATTTTTTTAATATATATATTTTATTGCATTTTAGATTCTAGGGTACATATGAAGAACATGCAGGATTGTTGCATAGGTACACACATGGCAATGTGGTTTGCTGCCTCCATCGCCATCACATATATCTGGCATTTCTCCCCATGTTATCCCTCCCCAACTCCCTACTCCCCACCGTCCCTTCTCTAGTCCCCCCCACAGACCTCAGTATGTGATGCTCCCTTCCCTGTGTCCATGTGTTCTCATTGTTCAACACCCACCTATGGGTGAGAACATGTGGTGTTTGGTTTTCTGTACTTATGTCAGTTTGCTGAGACTGATGGTTTCCACATTCATCCATGTCCCTACAAAGGACATGAACTCATTGTTTTTGATGGCTGCATAGTATTCCATGGTGTATATGTGCCACATTTTCTCTGTCCAGTCTAGCATCAATGGGCATTTGGGTTGGTTCCAAGTCTTTGCTATTGTAAACAGTGCTGCAATGAACATTCATGTGCATGTGTCCTTATAATAGAACTATTTATAATCCTTTCGATATATACCCACTAATGGGATTGCTGGGTCAAATGGAATTTCCGTTTCTAGGCTCTTGAGGAATTGCCACACTGCCTTCCACATGGTTGAACTAATTTACAATCCCACCAACAGTGTAAAAGTGTTCCTATTTCTCCATATCCTCTCCATCATCTGTTTTCTCCAGATTTTTTTTGGTTTGTTTTTTTGATATAGAGTTTCACTCTTGTTACCCAGGCTGGAGTGCAATGGCACGATCTCAGCTCACTGCACCCTCCACCTCCTGGGTTTAAGCAATTCTCCTGGCTCAGCCTCCTGAGTAGCTGGGACTACAGGCGTGCACCACCATACCCAGCTAATTTTTGTATTTTTAGTAGAGACGGGTTTCACCATGTTGACCAGGATGGTCTTGATCTCTTGACCTCATGATCCACCTGCAGAAGCTCTGGAGTTTAATTAGATCCCATTTGTCTATTTTGGCTTTTGTTGCCAATGCTTTTGGTGTTTCAGCCATGAAGTCCTTATGCCTATGTCCTGAATGGTTTTGCCTAGGTTTTCTTCTAGGGTTTTTATGGTGTTAGGTCTT
The DNA here is from genome assembly GCF_009761245.1 of Sapajus apella. NCBI lineage: Eukaryota > Metazoa > Chordata > Mammalia > Primates > Cebidae > Sapajus > Sapajus apella. Next base: position 810,426 of record NW_022437107.1, read on the forward strand.
ATGTTTAAGTCTTTAATCCATCTGGAGTCAATTTTAGTGTAAGGTGTCAAGAAGGGGTCCAGTTTTAGCTTTCTGCATGGCCAGTTTTCCCAACACCATTTATTAAACAGGGAATCCTTTCCCCATTGCTTGTTTTTGTCAGGTTTGTCAAAGATCAGATGGTTGTAGATGTGTGGCGTTGCCTCCGAGACCTCTGTTCTGTTCCATTGGTTTATATCTCTTTTTGGTACAAGTAACATGCTGTTTCGATTACTGTAGCCTTGTAGTATAGTTTGAAGCCAGGTAGTGTGATGCCTCTGGCTTTGTTCTTTTTGCTTAGAATTGACTTGGCTATGTGGGCTCTCTTTTGGTTTCATATGAAGTTTAAGGTGGTTTTTTCCAGTTCTGTGAAGAAGGTCATTGGTAGCTTGATGGGGATAGCATTGAATCTGTAAATTACTTTGGGCAGTACGGCCATTTTCGTGATACTGATTCTTCCTAACCATGAGCATGGAATGTTTCTCCATCTGTTTGTGTCCGCTCTTATTTCGTTGAGCAGTGGCTTGTAGTTCTCCTTGAACAGGTCCTTTATATCCTTTGTTAGTTGTATTCCTAGGTATTTTTTTCTCTCTGTAGCAATTGTGAATGTCAGTTCATTCTTGATTTGGCTCTCTTTAAGTCTGTTATTGGTGTATAGGAATGCTACTTCCAATACTATATTGAATAGGAGTGGTGAGAGAGGGCATCCTTGTCTAGTGCCAGATTTCAAAGGGAATGCTTCCAGTTTTTGCCCATTCAGTATGATACTGGCTGTGGGTTTGTTGTAGATAGCTTTTATTATTTTAAGATACGTTCTGTTGATAGCTAGTTTATTAAGAGTTGTTAGCATAAAGCGCTGTTGAATTTTGTCGAAGGCCTTCTCTGCATCTATTGAGATAATCATGTGTTTTTTGGCTTTTGTTCTGTTTACGTGGTGAATACGTTGATAGACTTGCACATGTTGAACCGCCTTGCATCTCCGGGATGAAGCCTACTTGATCGGATAAGCTTTTTGATGTGCTGCAGTTGGTTTGCCAGTATTTTATTGAAGATTTTTGCATCTCAGTTTATCATAGATATTGGCCTGAAGTTTTCTTTTCTTGTTGAATCTCTGCCGGGTTTTGGTATCAGAATGATGTTGGTCTCATAAAAAAGATTTGGGGAGGCTTCTCTCTTTTTGTATTGTTTGGAATAGTTTCAGAAGGAATGGTACCAGCTCCTCTTTGTATGTCTGGTAGAATTCGGCTGTGAACCCATCTGGACCTGGGCTTTTTTTGGTTGGTAGGCTATTAATTGCTGCCTCAACTTCAGCCCTTATTATTGGTCTATTCAGGGTTTCAACTTCTTCCTGGTTTAGGCTTGGGAGGGTGCAAGTGTCCAGGAATTTATACATTTTTTCCAGGTTTACTGGTTTATGTGCATAGAGTTGTTCATAATAATCTCTGATGGTGGTTTGTATTTCTGTGAAATCTGTGGTGATATCCCCTTTATCATTTTTTATTGCAGCTATGTGATTATTCTCTCTTTTCTTTTTTATTAATCTTGCTAGTGGTCTATTTTGTTGATCTTTTCAAAAAATCAGCTCCTGGATTTATTGATTTTTTGAAGAGTTTTTTTTGTCTCTATCTACTTCATTTCTGCTCTGATCGTAGTTATTTCTTGTCCTCTGCTAGCCTTTGAGTTTTCTTGATCTTGCTTCTCTAGTTCTTTCAATTTTGACGGTAGGGTGTCGATTTTAGATCTTTCCTTGCTTCTCATGTGGGCATTTATTGGTATAAATTTTCTTCTAGACACTGCTTTAAATGTGTCCCAGAGATTCTAGTATATTATGTCTACATTCTTGTTGGTTTTGAAGAATATCTTTATTTCTGCCTTCATTTCATTGTTTATCCAGTCAACATTCAAGAGCCAGTTGTTCAGTTTCCATTAAGTTATGCAGTTCTGAGTTAGTTTCTGAGTTCTCTGTTCTAATTTGATTGCACTATGGTCTGAGAGACTGTTTGTTGTGATTTCCGTTCTTTGCATTTGCTGAGGAGTGATTTACTTCCAATTATGTGGTCAATATTAGAGTAGGTGTGATGTGGTCCTGAGAAGAATATACTGTGGATTTGGGGTGGAGAGTTCTGTAAATGCCTATTAGGTTTGCTTGTTCTGGGTATCCTTGTTAATTTTTTGTCTCATTGATCTGTCTAATAGTGACAGTGGAGTGTTAAAGTCTCCCACTATTATTGTGTGGGCATCTAAGTCTCTGTAGGTCATTAAGAACTTGCCTTATGTATCTGGGTGCTCCTTTATTGAGCACGTATATATTTAGGATCATTAGCTCTTCTTGTTGCATTGATCCTTTTACCATTATGCAATGCCCTTCTTTGTTTCTTTTGATCTTTGTGATTTAAGGTCTATTTTATTAGAGACTGGGATTGCCACTCCTGTTTTATTTTTGCTTTCCATTTTCTTGATAGTTCTTCCTCATCCCTTTATTTTGAGCCTATGTGTAACCTTGCATGGTGGAGATGGGTTTCCTGATACAGCACACCGATGGGTTTTGACTTTTTATCCAATTTGCCAGTCTGTGTCTTTTGATTGGGGCATTTAGCCCACTTACATTTAGGGTTAATATTGTTATGTAGGAATTTGATCCTGCCATTTTGATGCTAGCTGGTTGTTTTGCTGGTTAATTGACACATTTGCTTCATTGTGTTGATGCTCTTTATCACTTGGTATGTTTTCGGAGTGGCTGGTACTCGTTGTTCCTTTCTATGTTTAGTGCTTCTTTCAGGAACTCTTATAAAGCAGGCCTGGTGGTGATGAAATCTCTGAGCAATTGCTTGTTCATAAAGGATTTTATTTCTCCTTCACTTATGAAGCTTAGTTTGGCTGGATATGAAATTCTAGGTTAAAAGTTCTTTTCTTTAAGGATGTTGAATATTGGCCCCCACTCTCTTCTGGCTTGTAGGATTTGTGCTGAGGATATGCTGTGAGTCTGATGGGCTTCCCTTTGTTGATAACCTGAGCTTTCTCTCTGGCTTCCCTGAGCATTTTTTCCTTCATTTCAACCCTGGTGAATCTGATGATTATGTGCCTTGGGGTTGCTCTTCTTGAGGAATATCTTTGTGGTATTCTCTGGGTGTGAATGTTGGCCTGCCTTGCTAGTTTGGGAAGTTCTACTGGATAATATCCTGAAGAGTGTTTTCCAGCTTAGATTCATTCTCTCCATCACATTCAGGTACACCTATCAAATGTAGATTAGATCTTTTCACACAATCCCATATTTCTTGGAGGATTTGTTTATTCTTTTTAACTCTTTATTCTCTAATCTTGCCTTCTCATTTTATTTCATTGAGTTGATCCTCAATCTCTGATATCCTTTCTTCTGCTTGGTCGATTTGGCTATTGAAACTTGTGTATGCTTCATGAAGTTCTCGTGTTGTGTTTTTCAGCTCCATCAATTCATTTATATTCCCTCTACGCTGCTTATTCTTGTTAGCATTTCATCAAACCTTTTTTCAAGGTTCTTAGTTTCTTTGCATTGGGTTAGAACACGATCTTTTAGCTCAGAGAAGTTTGTTATTACCCACCTTCTGAAGCCTGTTTCTGTCAATTCATCAGACTCATTCTCCATCCAGCCTTGTTCCCTTGCTGGAGAGGAGTTGTGATCCCTTGGAGGAGGAAAGTCATTCTGGTTTTGGGTATTTTCATCCTTTTTCCACTGGTTTCTTTCCATCTTTGTGGATTTATCTCCCCGTGGTCTTTGTAGTTGGTGACTTTCAGATGGGGTCGCTGAGTAGATGTCCTTTTTGTTGCTGATGAAGTTATTTCTTTCTGTTTCTTAGTTTTCCTTCTAACAGTCAGGCCCCTTTGTTGTAGGACTGCTGAGGTCCACTCTAGACGCTGCTTGCCTGGGGAATCACCTGCAGTGGCTGCAGAACAGTAAGGGTTGCTGCCAGTTTCTTTTTCTGTTATCTTTGTCCCAGAAGGATACCTGCCAGATGTCAGCCTGAGCTCTCCTTTATGAGCTGTGTCTTTGGTTATACAGTGGTTGGGGAGCTGCTTGAGGAGACAGTTTGTCCCTTATAGGAGCTCAAGTGCTGAGCTGCGAGCTCCACTGTTCTGTTCAGAGCTGCTGGGCAGGTACATTTAAGTCTGCTGCAGCAGCACTCATAACCACCTTTTTTTCCCAGGCGCTCTTTCCCAGGAAGGTGGGGTCTTTTATTTATAAGTTCCTGTCATTCTGCTCCCTTTTTTCAAAGATGCCCTGCCCAGCAAGGAGGTAGCCTAGTCACAGTCTGCCAGCACAAGCATTGCTGAGCTGCTATGGGCTCTGCCCAGCTGCTGTGTGAACTTCCTTGCAGTTTTATTTATAGGGGAATAGTTAGAACTGCCTCGGTAATGGCAGAGTGCCTTGGTAATGGTGGACTGCCTCGGTAGTGGTAGACTGCCTCAGTAATGGTGGATGCCCTTCCCCTAACAGAGCTGGACCGTCCTGGGCCCAGCTGTGCTTGCTGTGAAACTCTCAATCCAGAGCATTTTAGATTGCTGGTCTTTGTGGGGGTGGGACCAGCCGAGCCAGATCACCTGGCTCCCTGTTTCCCAGGCGTTCCAGTTGCTAGTTCAAACCTGGGATTTGTGTGAGTTTTTGTGCGGAGGCCCACTGTGCCAGCTGAAACAGCCATGCTGGAGACTCGGTGCTTTTCCGCCTGGGAATCTCCTGGTCTCTAGGCAGTAAAAATTCACTTGGAAATGCGGTGATCACTCACCCTCTGCATTTCACTGGGAACTGCCGCCCAGAGCTGTTCCTATTTGGCCATCTTGGGTCCTAGATCGGATTTTTTTTTTTTTTTTTTTAAATGAGTGGAATCAGGAGTTTGCTCTTTGTGTTTTTAGTTTAAGGTTCGGCATTTGGGAGGAGCTGTCTGGTGGACTACACGAAAGGCAAGTGCGGAGCTGGTGTGAGAAGCTGGCTGGGACAGGCCTGCTCCTTCATAACTCACAGATGGAAATGTGGCTTTTAAACAGTGAGGGTGGGTGAAATCCTCAGAAGAGGAGCATGCCTCCAGAGGGGCAGAGACCACCCCTGAAGCTGGGCTTCCCTGGGTGACAGAAGCTGTAGGGAGGCTTGAGGGACTGGGGAGCCAGGCCCAGGCTGAGACCATGGTGTGGGAAAGCTTTGCAAGGTGGGAATTATTAGCATTGCCCAGTATCGTAGAAAGCACAGCAGGGCGAGGAGAATAAGTGACACTGACAATGTCGGAGTGGTTTTGGTGGAGTGCTGGGGTAAAGGTGAATGTGTCAGGGTGTGACGGAGAAACAGGAGCAGGGAAAGGGGGAGGTTGCTGGGGAGAGGGGTGTGGGGTCCTGAGGAGGCATTTGTAAGGTGGAGAATCCCGACTCGATTTGGCCTTCACTGGAATAACCTAGAGGAGAGGGAAGTTGGAGGTGAGGGAGTGGCTGGTGGCTCAGCAGGCGGCCTGGGGGCCCGGGGGCTGGCCCAGAGGGCTATTGGGAAGGTCTTAGGGCAGGATTGCGGCGCAGGGCAGCAGATGGCACACAGGGGCAGGGTGTCGGAGGCGGCCTGTGCCAATGCCCTGATCCCTTAACCCCTGCCTTCTCATGGTGGCAAAAGCAAGGCCATCACCCCGCAGTGAGCCCAAGAGGTTCTGGGAGGCTGAGGAAAGGAGTGGATGTGAGGAGTCGCGTGGGAGAGTGGGAGGCGCGGGGCTGCAGGGGCATTCGCTTCCAGCCTACGTGGGTCCCCCTGAGGATGCCGGGGTCACAGTGCACAAAGCCGCCCTCTCCCAACACCTCCAGCGGTCCAGGAGAGGCGGCAGAGTGCAGGAGGGATGCGAGGGTGAGGGGCTGAACCAGGGGCCAGGGCCTTGAGGGCGTCTCCAAGGCAGCGCTTTAAGGAAAGGGCCATGGAGTTCCAGCTGCGGCAGGACAGGAAGCCGCCGACGGAGGTGAGATCGGTGGCCTGAAGTGAGGCCGGGTACCGAGGGCATCAGGGTGGGGGATTCAGAAAGCGGAAGAAGCTGGAGGTGAGCAGGACCCGGGCGCCGCGAGCGTCTCGGTGACCACTGTGAGCCGATGAGGTCCACAGGGCCAGGGCCTGGCCCAGGGTGGCCCCAAAGCTGCGAGCAGGAGGAAGAAGGAAGGGCGGGGTCCGGAGCCCTCTCACCTCCCGCCTCGAGCTTGGTGCAGGCAGCGGAGAGCCCGGCCGGGAAGCCTTCCCGCCGTGGTTACTGACTCGTTTGCACAAGGACTTTTTAGGGAAGAGAGAAGCCAGGCCTACACGGTGGGCCCAGGCCCTCACACCCGCAAGCTCTCGCCCATGGGGCCCTCGTCGGGAACGCCCTCTCGACTCCCGCTGGGTTCACTCTTTCGCATTTTGCACGACTCAGCTTCCTGGAAATGGGTTCATTCACTGGTCGATTCAGAGGGACACTAGAAACGCGGTGCCCAGATCTAAGACATCCTGGCCTTTTGGAGAGGGGTAAAAAAGTACCCGCCAGAAGCCCAGTGCCTCCGGAGAGGTGGGCTTCGCAAGCAGGGACAGCTTCTGGGCCCCGGGGGCGCGCACGCCCGCTCTGGGCTTGGCCGGCAGAGGGCGCTGCGGGGCGGCCCTGGAACTGCCCGGGGAGAGCGCCAGGGGTCCCAGCCCAGCCTGTCTGCCGCGCTCCGCTCGGGCCGCGCCCTCCTCCGAGCTGCCTCTTCTGCCCGACCCTGCGGCCCCATTCAACAATGGCACAGCGCGCTCCTTCCAGGGGCGGAAGCTCCCAGAGCCCTCACGTTTGCTTCTGTCTGGAGTAGCGGCAGAATTTCGATAATTTGTGTCTTTGACGGAGACTGGGAAGGTAGCCTGGCCACCGCGCAGGAGAGCTGCGGGGGGTCCAGGAGGGGAGCTCCGAGTGGGAGCAGTCTGCCCAGGCTGCGCAGCGCGTGGCGGCTGTCACAGGACGCGGGCGGGGACCCTGCATCCGGAGTCAGGGGTCCTGGCAGCTGCGGGAAAGGGAGGCAGCTCTGCCTCCACGGTTCCGCAGAGGGCCACTGTCTGCCTGGATCTTTCATCAGGTCCCAGGCAGCGGGTGAGCTCTCTACTCTGCTTCACTCCTTGGGGCAGAAGTGTGGCTGCTGATCCTGGAGTACGGAAGAAGAAAGCGTTTGTGTGATTAAAAATCTTTTTATAGTGGTAAAATACACATCACATGGAATGTACCATGTTAACCATTTTTAAGCGTACAGTTCAGTGGCATTAAGTTCATTGAACATTGCTGTGCAATCATCACCACCATTTATCCACAGAAGTCTTTTCATCTTGAAAATCTGAAACTGTACCCATTAAACAATTCCCCATTCCTCCTCCCCCCAAGCCCTGGCAACCTCCATTCTACTTTGTCTCCAGGAATTGGACTACCCTAGGCATCTCATGTAAGTGGAATGAAACAGCATCTGTCCTTTTGTGACTGGCTTATTTCAGGTAACATAACGACCTCAAGGTTTATCCATGTAGCAGCATGTGTCAGAATGACCCTCCTTTTTAAGGCTGAATAATATTCCATTGCATGTCTATATCACAGTTTGCTTATCTGTTCATGCATCGATGGACACTGGGTTGTTTCTACCTCTTGGGTGTTGTGAACGATGCTACCATGAACACAGGCGTATAAATGTCTGCTTGAAATCCTGCTTTCAGTTATTTTGTATATATGCCTAGAAATGGAGTTGAGTTGCTGGATCAGACGGTAATTCTGTGTTTAATATTTTGAGGAACCACCATACTGTTTTCCATAGTGACAGTTGCATGATTTTTAAGAGTGGCTTACTTTCATCACATTTTTTAAGGTAATATTTTGGACCAAATGGTTAATAAGACTGGTGACGAGGTGCAAGACTCTGGGACAATGGCCAAAAGGTGATGTTCTTTTTTGCTCTTCTGTCTGTCCCCAGCCCATGCCCCTGCTGACAGCCCCGGGCTTGCCATCCATCATCTGGAAGCTAGGAGGGGCTGAGTAACCCAGCACTCTGGAGCCGGGTGCACCATTTCTTATAGTGTCTTATGAGGATGCAGAAGAAATGGCTACAGAGCAGCTGCTGAAGGAGGAGGAGGGCTCATAAACTGCTAGAATTTTGGAGGGCTTCAGCCCCTTGAGTCCTGGGACAGATAAGGGAACAAAGACTGCTGCGAGGAGAAGAATGTGGAAGAAGAGAACTCCGAGGACACAGAGCCCCAAAGGACGAGCTTGCCATTCTGGAGAGGAATGGCATCAGGGACCCAGGCTGCACATGGGGACTGAGCACCGCCTGTGCGTATGGACATTTCACATTTTTCCTCTGTGCGTCTTAGATGACCCTACAGCTTGGGTTTCCTCTGTTACTGAGGCTAAGTGGGACGTTTGTCTATTTAGCATTTATCTACTATGTGTTGAAAGAGAGGCGGATGGGGGAGAAGATTAGGAAACCTTTAAACAAAGCTCCAAGTAGAGCTATCTTGACAGGATTCAAAACTGCACCCTTAGATGCTTGGTGGTATAAAGGTCTTGCCAATTCCCATTACAACACACATTGCAACATGCCTTTCTTCTCGTAAATGTCTTCTGAAGGTCATTCTAGCCCCTGCCAGTCCCTCTCCCCTTGACTTTCTGCCAGTGTTCAGCTGTAAACCCGTAGAGCCGTCTGCTCTCTCCTCCTGCTCACCTGCAGCTGAGGCTGGCCAAGAAGACAGGAGAGTTACGTGATTGGTTCAAGGACCAGTGTGAGGTCTCCTGTTGGGGGGCACACAGGGCTCGGCTGGGCATGCCGTTCTGCTGTTACCATGCTCCTTCAGCCCTTCTTCCCACTGCCTCATCTCAGCCCCTGCTGGCATGCACGTCCTTCCCTAGGTTAGAAGAGGAGTCCTTCAGCTTCCTGGCCCCAAGCCCACAAATGCCCTTCCTTGCTGTTCTCAGGTCTCTGAAGCAAACGCGCTGCCCTCTCGTCTGGGGATAATTCCTCCTTCTCCATCTTGACACTTACATCTCTTTCCTCTTAAGTACTTTGTTCTTTCCTTTATTTAACTTCTTACCTTCCCTCCATGTTTCCTTCTTTGACTCTTTCCCCCACAGATTATGAGCATGCACAAGCTTAAAACACCAACAGGAAAAAAAAAAAAAAAGAAAGTGAAAATACCCTCACTGTGAAGCCTGAGTGAGGCCTGTCTCAAGTCACGGTTGAACTTCTTTCTGGCAAGAGAAGCTGGCCTGGCCTACGTCTATCCCTGTCCAGCCCTTCAGTTAGTTTGTGCAACCCGGCTCCAACTTCCCAAACTCCACAAACTGCTCTCCTGCAGGCAGGTGACAGTCACGCCTCTTGCCTGTTCTCTTTCCAGACTCTGAAGGTGTGACCTTCCTGTTCTTCTGTGACAAAGGTGGTGCTGCCCAGCAGAGTGGAAGAAGCATGTGCTTTGCGGTAAGTTCCAACAGCAGCTCCACCAGGTAAGAGCGGTGTGATTTTGGACTCATCACTGACCAGCTCTGAGACTTCTTTTTCTCATCTATGCAATGGGGAAGAGAGCAAGTAACTGCACAGAGACTTTGGGAAGACTGAAGAGGCCTTACAGACGAAGCATGTGGCACCCAGAAAGTGCTTTGCTCACAGCTTGCAGTGATAATGCTTGCGGGTCCATGGGTCCCTTGCTCTTTCTTGCAATGTCTGTTCTTCGTCAGTCTCTGCACCCACCTCCTATGTATTTTTACCCTACAAACTCTGTAGGAAATATGTACTCCCCATGGCTCTGCTGTCTGCCAATTTTGCAGATGCTCTTTCTGAGTAACTCACACTCCAGGAATTGTAAAAATATTTTTAATTAATTAATTATTGTCATTATTTTTTACCGCTGACCCTGCTTCCTGGTCTCCAGATGAACTCACCTAGCAGACAGCAGCTTTGGAATGTCCAGCAGACACAGTCAAGACGGAACTCGCTTCCTTCCTGCAGCTTGCTCCTCCAGCCACTTCCAAGTCTTCACTGGTGACGCCACCTTTTGCTCCCTCACAGGGGGTCATGCTGAATGCCTCAGCTCCTTAGCCCCCATTATGGAAGCCTTTGGAATTCACTCTCCTTTAATGGGTCTCCTATTTCCCCAGTCCTCATTTATATTGGCACTTCCTTAGTTTAATTCTTTAAGATCTTGGTCTTTGCAGGAGTTATTTCCTCTTTCTGCACTGCCTTTCTCTTATCTTCCCAGCAAATCCCACCTGGTCCTCTCCTCCCCCATCCCTGCTCAACGTCCTTTCCTGGGTGAAACCTTCCTGGACTCCTCTCACCCAACACATAGCACATGGGTTCTGTCTGGCGAGTCTCCCAGCAGCAGGAGCCATCATCTCTCCAATGGCTTCTGCTCATAACACCCCTGCTGGCACCCACAGGTGTTTATGGAATTAACTCAGTGTCTAGGAAAATATGCATTTATTTCAAAAAATATGCAGTGTAACAAAAATTAGATTCAACAAAACATTGCTATGAATTTTGGCCTGTGATGGTGCCATACACAGTAATGTTATCAGAACCTCCGTCATTGGTCAAGGCTGAGGTGGAAGCTCTGTTTTGATCAGCATCTTAGACCACCAGTGATACGTCTACCTGAACAGACTGAGGAAAAGACTTTCACACACTGAAGTCCATATTCTTTCTGCTGGATGAGAATCCAGGTAGCCACAGGCCTCTTTCTGGAAGGGGTGTGCAGTGGTGGGTGGTGAGGCAGCATCCTGACCCAGAGACCAGTTGGTTGCCCTACACTCTGACAGGGAGGTGGGACCCTGGCCACGTGAATCGCATGCCATGACCCCAGGCCCCCCCAGCCCCACTTGGCTCATGCTCCTGACACCACTTCCCTCCTCTGTGCTTTCAACCTGCAGGAAGCTTCCTGCCACCCACTGGTCACTGTGAGCTTAGTTTTCAGAGAGTCAGCCTTTTGGTGGCAAGCAGAGGGGCTGAGAGGACAGGAGAGCCTGTTCCCTGCATTTGTGGCTGCCTCTGCCTGGGACCCACACTCCTGGGGCCCTGGACTTGCCCTTCACCTTCCTCTCATTCTTGCCCCTGGTGTCCCCTCAGCTGCTCCCTGGGTTTTATCCTTGGTACTTGACATAGTTTGGCTCTGTTCACACGCACATCTCATCTTGAATTCCCACATGTTGTGGGAGGGAACTGGTGGGAAGAAATTGAATCATGAGGGGAGGTCTTTCGCATGCTGTTCTCATGAAAGTAAGTCTCATGAGATCTGATTGTATTATAAGGGGAATTTCCTTGCCCAATTTCTCCCTCTTTGCCTGCTGCCATCCATGGAAGACGTGATTTGCTTCTCCTTGCCTTCTGCCATGATTGTGAGGCTTCCTCTGCTATCTGGAACTGTAAGTCCAATAAACCTCTTTTTTTTCTAAATTGCCCAGCCTTGGGTATGTCTTTATCAGCAGCGTGAAAACAGAGTAATACAGTACCTCCTCCTTATTGATTTTAAACAGTGAGAAAGTACTGGCAGGAGAATTACAGTGAAGAAGTTGTGTAATAGCACCTGTCCATCATCTTCTTGAAGTGCCTTATGCCTGGAAGGAAATGATTGGATCACGGCACGAGAACTTGGTTACCTCCAAATGATAAGGGAGTCCTAGGGGCTTGGCAGGGCAGTGAGCATGTGTGACAGTGGGTGAAGGAGAGGGGGACAAGGCTTTGGGGGGGCTGTAGCCACGGTTCTGCCAGGACAGGGCACCCCCTTGGCTGCTTCCCAGAGGAGCTGAGCCCCAGTGGGTTTCGGTTTCTCGGAGCCGCCTGCAGTCCCCACAGTTGCATGGCATTCTGCCTCCATGGTGACCTCAGCCTCACTCTGGGCCCCACGGGTCATTAGCTGAGAACGTGAAGGCAACAGGGGAGAACTGCATCCTTACATTTTGTTTTGTTTTGTGTTTTGCCAGGGGCACTTATCTTGGTGGGATAAGGGCCTGCTCTTTTGCTCTCTCAACTGACTTCTTAGGGGATACCCGCACCCTTTCTCCCTGTTTCTGCCCCGACAGTCGCTTCTGTCCTTCGGCAGGGCTGCGCTGTCCTTACTGGTGCTCTGCCCGGCAGGAGCCCCTTGCGCAGCAGCTCTACATGGCAGTCCCCCGCCGCCATCCCGGCCAAGCCCTGACTGGGTGATGGTGTCCGCCCTGGCACCCTTGGCCCAGCCCCCTTTCCACATGGCCCGCAGAGCTCTCCACCACATCCACACTGCAGGAACCTCTTGCCAGCTCCAGGCCCCGACCTTCCTGTGAAAGAGCTCAGACTCGATGGAACCTGACTGCCACCTCTGGGCACCCACCAGGCTCCTGCTCCCACTCCCGCCGCCTTCGAGAATGTTCTGTGTTCCGCCCCCTATATGGAACACTCCCATCTTTCATCCTCCCCAGAACTCGCTTCCTCTGCAGGAGGGCCCTGGCCTCCTCAGGCCAGCGATCTATTTACTAGAAGGAGTGACTCCTGCACTGACTCCTCCCACAGCCAGAGGGCCCTGGCGATCCCACAGCATGACTCCCCTTGGGAGCTCTTTAGGAGTGTGTGTGTGTGCGTGCATGTGTGTGTGCCTGTGTGAGCGACTGTGTGAGCGTGAGTGCCTGTGTGTGAGTGCCTGAGTGTGACTGCGTGTGTGAAGGCGAGTGCCTGGGTGTGTGCCAGTGTGTGTGAGTGCATGTGAATGTGACTGTGTGAATGTGTGTGTGAGACTGTGTGTGTGAATGCATGTGTATGAGTGTGAGTCCGTGTGTGTGTGTATGTGTGGGTGTATGTGTGTGACTGTGCATGTGAGTGTGAGTGAATGTGTGTATGACTGTGAGTGCATGTAGGCAAGTGTGTGTATGTATATGACTGTGAATGTGAGTGCACAAGTGTGTGAATGTGTATTTGTATGAGTGTATGTGTGTGTGAGTGAATGTATTTGTATTAGGGCATGTGAGTGTCCATGTGAGTGAATGTGTATTTGTGAGTGCCTGTATAAGTGTGTGAGTGAATGTTTGTGTATTTGTATGTGAGTGCATGTGTGTGAATGTGTAATTGTATGTGAGAGCATGTGTGTATTTGTATGTGAGTTCATGTGTGTGTCAATGTATTTGTGAGTGCATGTGTGTGTGTTAATGTGTGTATTTGTATGAGTGCATGTGTGTGTGAATGTGTATTTGTGAGTGCACGTGTGTGTGAATGTATCTGTGAGAGCATGTATGTGTGTGTTGTATGTGAGTGCATGTGTGAATGTGTGTATTTGTATGTGAGTGCATGTGTGAGTGTGTGAATATGTATATATATGTGTGTGTGAATGTATGTGTATTTGGATGTGAGTGCATGTGTGTGTGTGTCAAGGTGTGTGTGTGAGTGCACTTGCAGGACATTCGGGAAGTAGTTTAGGGATATAATGAAGGAGTTACTGAATGACATGGAAGGATCTCGGTTATTGAAATTGCAGAATGGACTCAGAAGTGGGCTGCTGTTGGAAGGGTGCTGGTGTGAGTGTGCAGGTTTTTATTGCTGCATAACAAATTACCACACAATGGGGAACCAACAGCTATTTATTGTTTTGCAGTTTCTTTAGGACAGAAGTTCAGGCCCAATGTGGCTGGCATCTCCATGCAGGGTCTCAGAAAGCTGTATTGTTACTTAGTTAAATTGTCTTTTGGAATGTGTCAGGTATCTAAAACACAAAGAGATGTTTTTGTGTAAACCAATACCCCGATGGACTGGGTGGGCTCCGCCTCGCCTGCCCATGTCCCTCCCCAGATGTGCAGCCCTGGCCATCTCTGCAGGCTCCCTGGCCCAAGCGTGACCCTGCTTCTGGGGCCGGGGCCGCTCCCGGGCATGGCCAGGCCAACTTCTGAAGGGACTGAATGTCACTTAGCATGACAGCCGCATTGTATCCTGTCTCAGGGCTCTCAGGAGACGGCCCAGCTCGCTCATCTGTCGTTCTGCCTTCAGCCCATTCATTTCCCTGTCAAAAGAATTTCTCCAGTGCCCAAAAAATCCCCATGTCACCCCAATACAGATAGCTACCATTATTTGAGAGGCTGTAATCTGCATGTGAGATGTGATAATAAGATTTGAGTTTAATAGAATTGGCCTTCTAGGCTTGACCTTATCTGTATTAATCAACGCTTGACTCACACTGGCTGCTGTCAAGGACTGCAGCAAAGTCACGGCCTCTTCTTGCCCTCCTCCCCCACCCATGTCTTAGCTCCTCTCTGTCCTGACTTAGCCTCACCCAAAGTGGCCACAGGTGCCCCAGGCTCTTCTTCTTGGCAAGAAGAGAGTAGAGATGTGGGCAGAGAAGGGCAGAAATTGTGCGTGACAATGCCTTCATCCTACAAAATGTATTTCATTTCTCAAAGTCACGCTGCTCCAATGTTTTAAATGAAAGGTTTTGTAAAATTATTGACTTTAAAACGAGAGGATAGTGTGGGTTGCCAAATGTCATCTCTTTCTTAGCCTGGGCAGGGTTGGGCCACCACAGACCTCCTCTGGGTGCTTTCCAGGGAAGAATCCATGGGGACCCTGGCATGATCTCTGTGCCACTTGATGCCAAGCATTCTTCAGAACTGGGTGTAGAGGGAGAGGGGGCCACAAGGCTTCATTATCTGCGGTGCTTATAAGGGCTGGAGGCATCAGCGTTTCACCATTTCATGCCAGAGGATCGGGTGAAAGACTCGCTCTGCCCAGGTGGGTCTCTGTGAAACTCTGACCCCCTTTTCCTCTGGGCCACTTTTAGAAATTTGCATGGGCCCAGCACCTGACGTTGACGCTTAAGCAATGGCAGGGCACTGCGTATTTTCTTCCTTGTAAGGACTTGTATGAGCTTGGGTTTCACCATCATTATTGGAGAGGCACCAAGACTGCACGTACCCTGGTGAATTAATGTCTCCACAACACCTTTCATAGCAATAGTTCCCAGCTAGCATGCTTGCTTCTGCCAATACAGAGAAAAAAATATTAAGTACTTTAATGCCAATATCCCCCCACCATGGGAGAAATGAACTGTAAAAATGGCATCATTACCAACAGCTCATGTGATAGAAGGGAATGGACGTTGATTTGGGACCCAGTCCACCTTTTTAAATTTTTTTGATTAAATTTTCTTTCTCAAAAAAATTGTAATAAAATGCACATAGCATAACATTTACTATTTTCTACTGTACCATTACGTAGTAGTTGGTAGATTCACAGTGTTGTATAACCATTACCACTGTCTAGTTCCAGAATATTTTCATCTCCCCAAAAGGGAGCCCCATGTGCATGAAACAGTCCCTCCCCTTTCCCTTCCCCCACCTCTCTGCCTTACAGCCCCTGGCAACCACCAGCCTGTTTTCAGTCTTTACATATTTGTCTATTCTGGACATTTTATAGAATCATATAATACACAGCCTTTGAGGTTGGGCTTCTTTCACTTAGCATATTTTCAGTCTTTATCCCTGCTGAAGTGTGTATATGTTGTGTCAGTGTGTGCAAACATGTATTTTGCATGTGTACCATGTCAAGATTGTACCCAAGTCTTTACATGTGTGTTTGTGGCTCTGTGTTTGTATGTGTCTCTGTGGAGCCTGTGCGTATAAGAGTGAAGTTGTGAGCTGAATTCATGTTCATGTTTAGACTGCGTTTGTGGGTATCTCTGAAGAGATGGAGGGATGACATTCCTTCACTAATTTTGTCCTTAATGTGCTTAATTTATGAAGCTGCCAGCTGCCTTCCTTCCCACTCCCTCCGCCAAGGAGAAGGCAATTTGGTCCAGCTGTCTTGCTGGAATGCACTCTGCTCTTCTTGAGCATGCTTTATTATTTTTAAAGCTTTTGGAAGGGCTTGTGAGAGAGGTGCCAGGAGTTCATTGCAGATTAATTTTAATAACAGAATTCTAGAGGGAAATGAAGTGCTATGTTTTATTGGCAAACTGTCTTCTCCATCTTTAAAGTAAACAAGACTTCATTTCCTACATTACTTAGTATATCATCCTTCCATCCCTTTTAAATTATCTTCCAGATGGACTCACGAGGTCCAATCGAACAGGCATGGAGCCCTCTCTATGTATAGATGTACATGGGGAGGGAGAAGGGGGACCTGGGGGAGGATCAGGATCCACTGAGACTCAGGCCCTCTGTGGGCCCCCGGGGCCAGCACCCTGCTGTAAACTACTGCTTGCCATCTAAACTCAAGTCAACTTGATCCAGATAAACATTGGGAGCACCCGCTTGGTTTTCATGTTAGCTAAGCCTGTGTGTGAGTGTGTGTGCATTTGTGTGTACATGAATGAAAGTAGACACTCTTACTACCAGTGGAGAACACTGATGTCTTGGCCCAAACCTGAGCTGTTTGGGCTGTGATGAGGCCCACACCAGGTTGGTGAGTCCCTGCTGCTGTCTGCCTGTCTGCTGAAGCCCCCTCAACACTGGTTTCCCAAAGTCCACATACAGCAGGTCCCTGCGTTTCTGTGACCTATGGAGGGTGGGATGCCTGCCCCCTCTCTCCTGCCCCTTCTCCTTGCGCCCAGCCCAGCTCAGCCTCCTTTGCGTCCCAGCAGGAATATTCCTTCCTCCCTCAGGCCCCCCAGGATACTCAGCTTTTACCCTTCGTGGGCCTCCTAAGAAGTTGTATTTGAATAAGTAGAGAGGAATTTTGAGTAACACGTTGTTCTGCCTAACGACATCTATAAAGCTCAGAGCCATGTGGGAGAGGTTTGTTTCACACGATTTTGGTCCACTGTGTTACTCTTAAGAGAAGGAGCTTGTCATCAAGTCTTCCACTAAACTGTCCCTTCAAGATTTCCTGGACTCCAGGGAGCCACCGTGAGTATAACTTCAATACTCCCAACTTCTCCAAAGCCCCTGTTCCCTTCTCCTCCTCCTTGTCTTTTCTCTCATTATCATGAAAACGCTCAAGCATGTTCCTTCAACTGTGGCAAATTAGTGTGTGATGGGGGGCAGCAGACCGCACAGTTGCAGAGCCACATATCACCCGCAGTTTCAGTCACCCTCCAAACTGCTGAGCGTCCTAGTGTTGGGAGTGGTGTGAGGTGCTGAGGCGCATAGAGAGGAGGAGACCCCGCTGCCCCCGAGGGGCTCGGGTCTCAAAGGGAGGCTCAGTGAAGGCATGAATACCTACGAGGCGGGGTGTGGACCTTTGGAGGACAGTCCTGGCTGAGACTCTGCCTCCTGGGGACGACGGAACTGAAGCTGCCCTTGAAGGCTGGGTGGGATTTTGCCAGAAGCTGACGGAAGGAGAAGGGCGGCCCCTGGTGGTGGACAGAAGCACAGAGCAGAATGTGTGCCCCAGTGGGTCCGCGCAGGGGCTGCGACTGAAGGCCCGTGGGAGAGGAGGAGAAAGTGGGCAGGACCAGAGGCAAGGGGGCCGGACGACTGGAAACCCGACGTTTGGAGGTTGTCAAAATACCTGGAGCAGGCAGGGATGCAGACTGACCTTTGTGTTACGGGAAAGGAGAGCTCCATCGTATAGAGAGAGCACAGTTGCCGGCGCAGAGGCTGGAGGGCAGCCAGGAGGTCAGGGCTTCAGAGCACCCCTCGCACTCAGCTTCGCCTTTACCTGCGCTATTCCTGAACCCTGGGATGCACCATGGCTCCGCATCCGCCCCATAGGGGCGGGGCTCCTGCCCCCACGACTGAGGCCCTGCCGTCCAGCCCTGTTCTTCCTGAGCAGCCTGATGTGCATGCTGGAGTTGCCTCTTGCCTCGGTTCAGGTGGTGTCTGTGCCTTCAAAGGGTTTTGATGGACCCTCCTCCCTGTTACAGCCCAACCCCTGCCCTAGACCCATCGATGCGTGTTCCTGGGATTACGCCCCAGTGTACGCTCAGCTCGGCCACTTACCTGACGTTGACTTAAATACTGTTAGAGATGTTAACATGAGGAACGTGATCTAATCCTTTTTGTCTCTCCTAATAAACATTTCTTTTTGCATTCTATTCATAATTTTTGCTTCTCCTATTTTGATAGGTGGGAGAGTTCCACAGGTTTTTTCTTGTGTTTTGTTTTGTTTTCCAGATGGAGTCTCCCTCTGTCACCCACGCTGGAGTGCAGTGGCTCGATCTCGGCTCATTGTAACCTCCGCCTCCTGGGCTCAAGCGATTCTCCTGCCTCAGCCTCCCGAGTAGCTGGGATTACAGGCATGTGCCACCATGCCTGGCCAATACTTGTATTTTTTAGTAGAGACGGGGTTTCATCATGTTAACCAGGCTGATCTTGAACTCCTGATCTCAGGCGATCACCGCCTGGGCCTCCCAAAGTGCTGGGATTACAGGTGTGAGCCACCTTGCCCTGCCCACAGTTTTTAAAAAGATGAAAGGTGTTTTCTTTCTGTCCATACCGGTGCCATCTGTCAGGGCATCTTCAGCAGGGTGTATGGCAGGCGGTGTTAGTGTTGAGCTCATAGAGAGCCTGTGGCTGGCGTGCAGGGGCAGTTCGGAGGGGCGGGAGGCACCACGCTGGAGGCTGGGTATAGGTGCATCTCCTGCACTGCCCCCCGCGCTGCCGCCTGCACTGCCACCTGCTCATATTCCTGCCTTCTGCAGAGGCTTCAGCTTCCCCTGTGCAGAGGCCCAGCGTGGAGCCGGGGGCTTTCAGAGCTCCCACAGTCTCTACTGCTGTAGACCGGCTATTTAAGCTCCCTGTAAGACATGTGTGGAATGTGCTGGAGAACAACTAGCTGCAGCGGGAGTGCCCCAGGAGAGAATGATTCTTTCCTGGAAGCCCATGTGGACGCCCTCGGCCCTGACTGCGGCAGCAGACAGGTGGGCAGGTTTCGGAGACCCCAGCTCTGATGGACAAGGTGACAGTCGCACCGAGCGTGGCCCCAAGGCCAGGGCCCTGAGAGCTGGCTGCCCGCAGTCCATGGCATATTTGCTAGTGCCTTCCAGGCATGGAACAGTGGCAGTTTTTTTTCTGCCAAGGACTCACTTTCCAGGGAAGAAGGAGGGTGGTGGGCAAGGCGAGGCTGGGAGGCTGGCACGGGCTTGCGCGGGGTAGGCGCTTCTGAGCCGGATGCGCTCGCTTTCTCGTCCTTCCTCCTCTTTCCTTACTTGTTTCCCCTATTGACCCGGGCACTTACTCTAGCCCAGCTCTGGTCCCCCATCACCCCACTCTTCGATAGGAGGACAGTGGAGTCCTCGGCCATGGTGGCACGCGTGTCTACGACGACTCCCACGCATGCCCGGGCTTCTGGTGCTGGCGCTCGCTCAGCAGGTGCGGTGTGGGGGTGGCTGACCGAAGGGCCTGGGCCCTAGAAGCCCTGCCTTGTGAAGACACGGGGCGCAGGGAGGCCCTCCAGTTCCCCGTCCCACTGTGAATGTCGAGAGGTGGGAGGGAGAGGTGTTTAGGGCAAAGTTTCATGTGTGGAAATAGAACCAGACGCCGCAGCAACAGGCTTGCTGTCAGACTAAGAGTGGGGGTCTGGGGTCCCTGCACGCCAAGGACAGCATGCGGAGGCTGGAGGTTCACAGGTGGCGATGTTGCCCAGGGGCCCTGGAGGCATGGCCAGTCTGGGTCTCTCCTGTGCCCCGAGGCCCAGGCAGCAGCTGGAGACACTCAGCTCCACCTTTACCTACACTATCCCTGAACTACTGGATGCACCGTGGCTCCGCATCAGCTCCCCAGGGGCGGGGCTCCTGCCCCCCACAGCTGAGGCCCTGCCATCCAGCCGTGTTCTTTCTGGGCAGCCTGGTTTGCACGCTGGAGTTGCCTCTTGCCTCGGTTCAGGTGGAGTCTGTGCCTTCAGAGGCTTTTGAGGGCCCCTCCTCCCTTGTGACTTGATGGACCCCTGCCCTAGATCCATCCCAGCCTGCGTCTAGATCTGTTTCTGGTCCCAAATATCTCAGCCAAAACTCATGATTCATTTGCCTATTGTTTACTGAGAATCTGTTAGTGCCAGCTTCTGGCCTCTGTGTTATGGGGACTCAAGGAGAAGGAGCCTAGCGGTGACCTGAGGCTGTTGTAGCCCTGAGTAATCTCTCTTCCAACTTGTTCCTAAAATACACATCAAAGTACAGAAAATAGCCAAAAAGCAAGAAAAAACTGCATAGGAACAGTGTCAGCAATTGTTAGCCTTGGGAGGGATTTCCATTATCTTCAACAACAATGAGACAGTCTCAGGGCACAATTGAGGACATTTTCATTGTTAGTGGCTCAGTTGGCCAGAAGTATGTAGGTGAGAAGGGACCTGGTGGCCCAGCGGCTGTCACTGAACCCGGCAGAGCCCTGAGAGCACCTTACCCTCCCTTGCGGAAGGGACTACTGTTTGTCTATCCTGAGCCTGGGACTTGCCTCTCTTCCTCCCTGCCGGCTTGGGCTTGCAATGTTGGGGAGGAAAGGGGGGGGACATGTCCCATTGAGTCCTGACGGTGTGGTCCCCAAAGGTGCAATGCTGCTGGGGGCGGGGAAGGAGGACTGGCGTGGCTTTTTATTCTGTGTAGCTTATTTGGTGGAACAAAACTAAGCCCCTCCCCGTATTCACAAGGGCATACCTTGACCCTAAGTGGGTCAGAGAACCTGCCTTTCTCAGCCCAGCAGACCACACACACCCAGGGAGTGTCTGTCTCCAAAGCACTGACATTAGGACTGGGGATGAACCCGCTGTACTTTCTGGCTTTAGCTCTTCAAGGGACATTCAGCTGGGGGACCCAGGGTGGCAAGAGGGTGAAAGTGTGCTGTGTATGTCTGTAATAAGGTTTTTACAGTGCGTGGACCAATTGAATCAATGAACATCTTCTGAACTGAGTACACTGACTATAGCTGAAAATACAATGTTTGAAAAAAAAATTTTAGGAAGAAATAAAAAAGAATTTAAAGATCCATATTTGAAGTTCTCAGCGAGCGATAAGGATAGAGATTGTTAGAGGAGCCCAGATAATGCAAAGGCAGGGGCTGAGGCACAAGCCCCAGTGAAAAGCACCCCACACATAAGGAGAGGCTTCAAAGATGCCCACCTGCAACAGCAGAGCCCAGCACTCCACAGTTGCCATAAAGGAAAGAACTGAAGCCCCACACTCTAGCGGGGCGGGCAAACTCGAATTGCTCTCCTAGAATCCACAGAAAAAGGACAAAGGGATAAAAGCAATGAAAAAAATACAATTGTCAAGGAGGCGAGTAAGAGGAGAAGCAGACTTCAAATAACATGGCCTATTGTGAGGTGGAACGAAGAATAGCTGCAAAGAAGCAATAATCAAAGACGGAGTGTTTGAAAATTTTCCTGAGCTGGGAGAAAAGCATGCTTGGTCTAGAGATGGACTTACATAACGATGTATAAGGCGAATTTCCTAAAAAACAAAGCTATATCCATTAATTTATCAGTGATTACAAATAGGTAATTTAATTGACAGATTAAAAATAGGTATGGAAACATTCAATCTGAGAGCACATGCTACTCAGAAAGGAACAAACTGCTTTCAGGAGGGTGTCAGACCCATTCCCAGCAGCAAGTTGCAGAAGACTGTAGGGCGATGTCTCAGTTTTCAGAGAGATAATTTTCTTATCCCCAATTTGACTTTATACATAAAGAGAGCAGATCCATTCTTACATGCAAGGGCTTTGCAATTATGCTAAGCCTTGTGGTGGTGTAACTGAGAGAAGGATCAACCACAGGAACTCAGGAATGAAAAGGTCAGTTCACAGATGTCTACCTCGTTGTCAATTTGGGTGAAAGAGCCAGAATGTAGCATGAAGGCTGAAGATAAATAATGAACAAAAACTGTAGGTTGGTAACCACAACATGGTTCTTTAATTCTTGATGAGTGAGAAGTGTTTTTAAGCCAGGCAAGGTTCAGAAGCCAGGGATGAAGACAAAGAAAGCTCCTGGCTTTCTAAGGTTACACATCCTAATTAATACATTAGAGAACAAGGATTTTTTTTTTTTTTAAGCCAGGAGTTTTCTTGTGAAAGAGTCTCACTCTGTTGCCCAGGCTGGAGTGTAGTGGTGTGATCTCAGTTCACTGCAATCTCTGCCTCCTGGGTTCAAACGATTCTCTTGCCTCATTCTCTTAAGTAACTGGGGTTATAATCATGTGCCACTATGCCGGGCCAATTTTTGTATTTTTAGTAGAGATGGGGGTTTTACCATGTTGGCCAAGCTGGTCTCAAACTCCTGGCCTCAAGTGATCCGCTCATCTCAGCCTGCCAAAGTGCTGGGATTATAGGCGTGAGCCACTGCGCCCAGCCTAGAATATTTGTTTTTCAGTTAGAAATGTATCTGGCTTCTAGTAACAGAGACCAAAAATAACAATGGCTAGAATCAGATAGACATGTTCCCTCCTCTATTAGTGAAAAGTGCGATGTGTGTCTAGGGATGACAGAGTGGCCCCACAGTTATAAGGGGCACTGACATCACCTCTCTTTATATTTTGCCAGCCTTAGCTTGCAACTTCTGTCCTCAAAGTCAGCTTAGAGTCTGTGGTGGCTGCTGGACCTCCAGCCATCACATCTATATTCTCACACCTAGGAAGTGGGAGGACAGAAAAGCATGAAGACCTCCTACCACTTACTGGTCTCCCATTTCACCTGCTTTCCTGATTAGAAAATTGTGAATTCTAGTCACAATTTCCATTATATTGCTTTGGCCACCTCTGTCACAGGAAGTTTGCACAATATAGTTTTTCTGATTCTTGCTACCCTCGTCTATAAAAATAGGGAACTCTTCACTATTCATTATTCATGCATGCATTCATGTGTATTAAGCAGTAGGCTCGGGATTGAGCCTACCACTAAATGCACCTGGGTAAGGTGATCAGCATGGCCCGGGATAAACAGTGGTCATACCTATCTGCGAATGCTGAACACTGGCTGAATGATGGACTGGGTGCAAAGCACTCCATCTTTCCACTTAATGCTCTCCACAGCTCTGTGGGCTGCTGTGGTCTTAGTTGCTACATGAAGACAGCGGGCCTGCAGTAGGTGTGCCACGTGGTGATCACTGCACTGTGGGGAGACTGGCGGTGTAGACCATGGTGTCTGCTGCACCTGTGCAGCCAGGTCACAGTGAGCCTCCCGCAGGCACTGCTGTGGACCCAGCAGACTTGCTGACGACGGGGATAGCTCCGTGCAGGAAGCCTCAGAACAATGCATCGCTGCAGCCCAGAGGTCTGGGCACGCCCACGAAGATTTCCCCTGTGTGTTCTGGAATGTTTAGTGTGGTTGACCTTGCTGGTGATTTATGAAGTACCTTAAAAATAGTTTTTACCTAGAAATAAAATATGCCCCTGATTCTTGTGTGTACAATGACCATTGTACTTGGTATGACTTCAGCTATAGTTGCTTGAAATCAGTATTATATTCACCCAGAATACTTAATCAAACAGTTTCCCTAACAAGTACTTAGTTTCTGAGCAGAATTTCCTCTAGTGGCACAAGGAAACCATTCATGTCTTACCCTTACTTAAGAGGTGTTGGATAAAATTATCCTGATTATGAAGAAATTATTTCTCCAGTGAATAAAGTCTGCTGACCCTATTGTATAGACATCCACATTTTTCTGAGACTGACCTCACTCAGTTATGGCCACAGTGGGTGGTGGCCCTGCCTGTGCTGGGATGCCCCCCTCCCGCTATGTGGCCACTATCCCTGCTGTGAGAAGTTCCCCTCCCCCGGTCAGGCCTCATCTGGCTCTGGCCTGGACTCCTGACTCCACTCATCCACGTAGACAGGGCACTCTAATTTATGGTGTTTACATTTGTGTTACTCATTAACCAGCATTTCTTCAGTGCAGTCTATGTCCCAAATGTCCTCAATTTTTAGGTCATCGCAGGCAGAAGGGTAGCAGCCTGTAATGCCCTTGTGGGGTCTGGGGAGTCCCTTCCTGCCTGGTGGAGGGACACACTGAGGGCCGCACCACAAGTCATTCCAGTCATTCCCAAGCTTTCTGTACAGAATCAGTTCAGAGACTGGGACAAAAAAGTGGCTAACTTCTCCAAGGGCCACTTGAAAAAAATAGATTTTATTATTTTTAAGAGCATTTTCAGGTTCACAACATAATTGAGTGAAGAGTATTTTCAGCAATATTTTTCTGACATACATGATCTCATATGATTCTCATTATAGTCTTGTGAATTAAGCATGGGAGGTATTGTCATCCTGTTTGAAAAAATTAAGAAAGTGATGTTCTGAGCACTAAGTAAGTTCAAGGATATGAAACTAGCCAGGTAAGTACTAGGATACAGGACTAGCCTGGTAAGAACTAGGATACGAGACTAGCCTGGTAACTACTAGGATTTGGGACTAGCTGGGTAAGTACTAAAATACAGGACTAGCCAGGTAAGTACTGGGATGTGGGACTAGCTGAGTAAGTACTAAGATGTGGACTAGCCGGGTAAGTACTAGGATACGGGACTAGCTAGGTAACTACTAGGATGTGGGACTAGCCTGGTAAGTACTAGGATGTGGGACTAGCTGGGTAAGTATTAAGATGTGGACTAGCCGGGTAAGTACTAGGATGTGGGACTAGCCGGGTAAGTACTAGGATGTGGGACTAACCTGGTAAGTACTAGGATATGGGACTAACCTGGTAAGTACAAGGATTTGGGACTGGCACCACGTCTTTCTTCTGATTCCTGGCAGTGTGCTCAATCTGTATCTGTTCACACAGGAGAGCGCAGGTAAATCATGATGCTCTGCAGGGCAGGAATTGCAGTATCTCTTCAACACACAGCACTGCAGCAGGTACAACCACAGACCCCATTACTCTGTATCTGAGGATATAGCATATGGCAGAAGGTTCCTAAGACCAGTTTTGAAGATAAAAATCTTCATGTTCAAGTTGTCATGGAAGCTTGAGAGTGCCACATCTACACAGAAGGACTGATTGGTCCATGGGGGGAAATGGTTGTTATCAAACAGGGTCAAGCCAGATGCAACTAGATCTTGCATGAGGCTCACAGAATGTAGGAGTGACTTGGAAGGGATGTGTACATGCGAAGGGGAGAGGGATGAGAGTGTGAGCTGCCTTCCCGTGAGCCCAGCATGGACCAGGGATAGGTGGCAGGGCAGCTGTACAGCCCTTTGTGAAGCATGTTGGCAGGGGTCCTACTAAGCAATGCAAGGAGCAGGCAAATAGACAGTTGCAAAATGCCACACAGCAGTGCCTGAGCTGCCACCAAATGTAGTCTTCTCACAAAACACGTAGAGGGAAATGTGCAATCCCTTTTCCAAACTTCAGAAGATTAAAAGGCAAAACACATCCAAAGTCAACAAATGGAGTCATCAGGGCGAAAGAGCTAGGGGGAAACGGGAGAACTGAAAGTGGGGATAAGAGCTAGGAATTCTGGAAAGAACACTGCTTGCCATCATGGAGAGGCTGTTGTAGTGGGTGATGAAAAGAAAACAAAAATATTAAAACCAGCAAGAAGGGCTGTGGGGAAAAATGAGGAAATAAATGAAAGTGGAAGAAAGATTTAATGAGTTCCGGGAAGAAAACACTTAGCTGGAGTGGGAGGCTAATGGGATAGGAGGTGGAAAGAAACAAGCTCTTAAGAGTTGAGAATGACTGAAATGGCTCCTGACTCAAGTTTTGAATCACAATTTTGTACGTAAAATTAAGTTACGTGCAGCCATTGCGGGCAGGATGTGCAGCCTCTCTGTTGATAATGCTGTTGGCTGCTCTGTGGATTTACAAGCATATTGGATCCAAAGTAAGTTGCCCTTTATCCCTCAGCCTGGAAGTGATTAAGCAGGACTTCTCTTCGGTCACTCTCAGCTGTGACTGAGAGAGAAGGAAAGAACTAGGGAAACAGGGGAGTTTTCCTTCGGGCAGGAATCTCAGTGGTTTAACCGGTTCACTAGAGGCAGCGCTTGGGGGCAAAGGCGGCAAGAGCACTGGAGGAGGCTCAGCCAGGAGGCAAGTGAGCAAGGGAGGAGCCTGAGGTCTCAGGGGGATGGGGTCCACAGGTGGCACAATGCCTGTTATCCTGCCAGGGGAATTACTGGTCCAGAGACACCAGGTTCAGGGCCAGGCCGGATGAGGGTGTGGACATCACACTAGGCATTTGTGTGCTATACCAAGAGGTGGGCAGAGTAAAGGCACTGGAATCAACAGAGGGCTCGGTCAGGTTGGCCTTTGGGAAAGGTCACTCTGGCAGTACTGATGCCTCTCTCCTCAGCCCTTTTAAAACCTATGTGGATTCACATTTCCTTAGTATCTTCAGGAGCCTAGGTCACAAGATACACAGTTCCCACCCATGTCCATGCAGAGGAGGGTTGCTGGGGGGATGTGTGCAGGCAGCACTGAAGGGGGAGGCATGGGATGGGGTTTCAGCTGAAGTGGGGAGCAGACAGAGGAGCAGAGAGACCCAGGGGGCATCGGCTGATACACAGCCACGCACATACCTTCTAAGTGACAAGCGTTGTGCGGAGACCATTTAGTGCCCTGCAGAAGAGCACTGTGGACCTCAGTGCAGATATCTGGCCTGGTGGTTGGGGCTCCTGGGGCTGGGCTTAGGGTGGGAATTTTAATTTTTCTTTTCTTTTTTTCTTTATTTTGAGACAGGGCCTTGCTCTTTTGCTCAGACTGGAGTGCAGTGGCACAATCTCAGTTCCCTGTAACCACTGCATCCTGGGTTCGAGCAATCTTCCTACCTCAGCCTCCTGAGTAGCTGGGACTGCAGGTGTGCACCACTACACCAGAATAATTCTTGTATTTTTTGTAGAGACGGGGTATCACCAGGTTGTCCATGCTGGCTGCAAACTCCTGGGCTCAAGCAATCCTCCAGCCTCAGCCTCCCAAAAAGCTGGGATTACAGGCGCAAGCCAGGCCAGGGGTGGGAGCTTTTAAAAAGCTTTTTATTTAGAAATAATTTTAGACTTACAGGAAAATTGCGAAGAAAGTACAGAGTTTTCACCAATACAGTATGTACATCTTAGAGACCCCCAGCACAATGATGGAAACCAAGAGATAACAGTGCAGTATCATTGAGTGAACGGCAGGCTTTATCGGATTCCAGTGCTTTCCACACTGCGATCCTCTTTCTCTTCCAGGATCCCACCTTGCATGCACCCCTCATGTCTCCTCAGCCTTCTCCAGTCTGTAACAGTCCTCCTTTTCTCCCTTTTCTTTCATGCCCTTGAGACTTGGAAGGATGTTGCCAGTTACTAGGCAGAATGTCTGCGTGGGTCTGCAGTTTTCTCATGATGAGGCCACACGCTTCTGGCAGGAGTGTCCAGAGCTGTTGTGCCCTTCTCCATAAAGGGTCGGGGAATCTGATACAGTACGGCTTGTTACTTTCTGACAAACGATCGTTTCTGTCGTAGACACTACAGTCATCTAGGTAAATCTAGGTGGTTGAACAAAGGGCAAGGTGAAAGATGTTTTCCCTCTTTTGAGAGTGGAGCTGTGAGTACCTAAGAAGCACAAACACTGTCATCCACTACCCCTTGGGTTCACAGCGGCCTCAGATTGGACCTAGCTCACCTGCTGGTAAATCTGGAACTCACTGCACAGCACTCTCCAGGTTCTTCCTGCCGTAACGGGCAGTGGCCCTTGGTGAGGCAGTCTGGCCACCTCCCCCAACCCCTGGCAGGGCCTTCTGTTCCGCTCCCACTGCGTCCCCAGTGCCTGGCACACAGAGGTGCTCGGTTTGGATCTGCTCGCCGAGTGAATGTCCGAACACTCTGTGTTGAGCTGATCTCAGAGTCCCTCTAAATTCCACTCTTTGGGTCTATTTCTCTCCTCTGAATCACACACAAACACACACTCTTCTCAGTTGTAATTTTTCCTTGTTAGACTTAATTTTCTTTGCTACTAAATGAAGTTGAACTTTGTTTCCCTCAATTTGATAATCTTTGTTTTATTCCCAATTTTTTATTGTGATAAAATATATATCAGATAAAATTTACAATCCTAACCATTTTTATGTGTGAGTTCAGAGGTATTAAATACGTTCGTAATGTTGTGCAAACATGATCACTATCCATCCACAGAGTCCTTTTCGTTTTTGGCTTGCAAAACAGTAACAGTGCTATTCTACTTTCTGTCTCTATGGCTTTGAGTACTTTTAGGACCCTGTAAGTGGAATCATGTCATCTCTGCTCTTCTTCTTCTTCTTCTTTTTTTTTTTTTTTTTTTGAGACAGAATGGTCTGTTGCCCAGGCCGGAGTGCAATAGCATGATCTTGGCTCACTGCAACCTCTGCCTCCTGGGTTCAAGCGATTCTCCTGCTTCAGCTTCCTGAGTAGCTGGGACTGCAGGCATGCACCACCATACCTGGCTAACTTTTGTATTTTTCATAGAGATGGGGTTTCAGCATGTTGGCCAGGCTGGTCTCAGACTCCTGACCTCAGGAGATCCAACTGCCTTGGCCTCCCAATGTGCTGAGATTACAGGCATGAGCCACCGTGCCTGGCCCGTCTCTGTCCTTCTGTGATGGGCTTATTTCACTAAGCGTCATGGTCTCAAGGTTCATCCATGTTGTAGCACGTTTCAGAACTTCCTTTTTGAGGCTGAATCATATTCCATTGTAGGGATATGGCATATTTTGCTTCTCTGTGATAAGCAACTGTGTTGACTCTTGGTTGCTTCCATATTTTGGCTACTGTGCACAATGCTGCTGTGAACATGGATGGGCAAGATCATCCTCTGTCTTTGTAATTTCAATCAAGTGGGGTGGGAAGCAGGAGTGGCCTGCTGGCTGAGATTCCCAAAGCACATGAGAGTTTGATCAGAAGTGCATTGGTTTCATTACTTTGGGCATGGTATAACTGATCCTTGAAATAACCCCACCCAGCGGTGACCTGAACAGACCTCTGGGTCATCAGCTTCCAACAGGCCCTGTCTGGCACCCGTATTCTATGACCAAGCTCCCAGACCCTAGACACCTGGAGCCAGATGCAAGTTAGATCTCTCAGTACTGAAGAGGCCTCACCTGCCCTGCACTCTGCAGAGGGGCCCTGCCCTGGCCCTTCATGTTCGGGAGTCCAGCTGCAAGATCCCCCAAACTGCTCTTCTGTCTTCTGTAGTTTGGGTCCTTCTGAGGATGACCTACTTGTGGCATAAATCCTCCAGAGATTTTGCTTTTGTCCACACTTCCTGGGGCCCTGTTCAAACAAAGCAGCCAGGCCTTAGAGATGGCATAGGGAGTCCGAGCCAGGAGATGGGATGGGGAGACAAACAGGAACCAGAGATGACGATGATCCAGGAGAAATGGGATGTGAGTGTTTTTGTTTTAAATTTGATCTTCAATAGTATTTTATTGTGCCCTTAACATTAGATACTTTAGGTTGTCTATGACACAGTGATACCATCATGTAGTTAATACACAGCGCAGAGAAAACTCTGTTTCAGGTCTCAAATACAATTGCCTGCAGGTGCCCGACAGTAACACACACTTAGGGAAGCAGGCAGGGCAGTCCCTCCACAAGGACAGTGATGACTGCACCCGGGTTGAATGGCCCTGTGGGAGCTCTGGCCCAGTGCGCTCCTGCCGGGTTCTGAAAAGCACGTTGACTTCAAGCCAAACACATCTGCAGGCCTGATATGGCCCAAGAGCAGTGGTTTGCTTCCTGTATTCTACCATCTAAATGTGGAGCTCTTTATTGAGAAAGGTAGAGTAAAATCCAAGTCAATACCCTCTGATGGCTTCATCTTAAACTAATGGCTGCAGCTTAAATTAATGGCTTGATTTAAGGTTGACTCAGCTCAGGGTTCTGTCAACAATAAGCCACCGGTGGGATAACATCAACAGAGATTTTGAAGAAGGGGCCACGTGACCAGATTTGTTTGTAGGAGGTTCCCAGGCAGCATGCTCAGGTCTTTCCAGCCAAGGAGATGCCCTGAGGGGTTGTGCTGTTAGTCCAAGCAAAACAGGCTAAAGGTGTGATCCAGAGAGGCAGCTGGGGAGGTGGAGAGCAGAGGCCTGAAGTGCCCTCCAAGCTGTGGCCTTCAGACTTAACACTTTTGCATATTCCCCAGGAATTTTGAAAACTTTGCACATTTTAAAGATGAAACTTTAATTATTTTACCTTATATTTTATAATTGCAAGGAACGTAATTTGTATATGTATTAGTCATTTAAAGTAAACATATTACAACACTCTTTAAAAAATGTATTTAATAGAATTTAAGTACCTTGCAATCTGATACTCATTATCACCTATTTAAAAATATATTTGAGGCTGGCATGGTGGCTCAAGCCTGTAATCTCAGCACATTGGGAGGCTGAAGCAGGTGGATCGCTTGACAAGTTCAGGAGTTCAAGACCAGCTTGTCCAACATGGTGAAACCCTGTCTCTATTAAAAATACAAAAATTAGCCTGCTGTGGTGGCATGTGCCTGTAGTCCCAACTACTTGGGAGGCTGAGGCAGGAGAATCACTTGAATCCAGAAGGCAGAGGCTGCAGTGAGCCAAGATCATGCCATTGCACTCCAACCTAGGTGACAGAGGGAGACTGTTTCTCTAAAAAAGATGTATATATGTATGCATATGTGTGTGTGTGTGTGTGTGTGTGTGTGTGTATAAACTTAACTCTTTAATACCTGGAAACTTACTTAACACTGTTCCTTTTTCTCCTTACATTGTATTTCCACTTTCCACCTCCCTCTTTGAATTTTATCTTAATATATTTTTTAATGGCTGAAAGCCATTTATTGATTTTTTTTTTTTGAGATGGAGTCTTGCTCTGTTGTCCAGGCTGGAGTGTAATGACACGAGCTTGGCTCACTCTAACCTCTGCTTTCTGGGGTTAAGTGATTTGCCTGCCTCAGCCTCCTGAGTAGCTGGGATTACAGGCGTGCACTACCATGCCTGGCTAATTTTTGTATTTTTTTAGTAGAGATGGGGTTTCCCCATGTTGGCCAGGCTGGTGTCAAACTCCTGACCTTAGGTTCCTGCCTCGGCCTCCCAAAGTGCCGGATTTCTTTATCAAAATTCCCTGTAGCAATAATATATATAGGGCAAAAATATGTATATAAATGAAAATAGATTTTTCAAAGTAGTTCATATGACTACAAGGCTCTTACAACTGTTAAGAATATTTATTGTTAGTTGAATTTTTATGATTATTAGTATACAATCGATGAAAATGCCATGAATATATTATAAATTTGGAGAAAGTACATAAAAGAAAATATTTTTTGGGAAATTTATTTATTTAGTGTTAAAGGAGATATATGGGACATTTTAATAAATTGGTTCATGCATACAGAGATGAATATTATTTATTTTCAGTTTCTATAAATCTAAGCCTAAGAACCTTTATTCTCTTCTATAAGTAGATAAGAATGGAGTTTTGTCATAAAGATGTCCCTCAGTACTTTGAACTCTTTCCTACCTATTTGCCAAAAATCAAAGAGTAATCTATCATCAAATATTATTTTCAGTGATTTATCAGCTGACAATTTCACTAGGTTTTACTTCAATTTTATTGAAAGCAAAGAATTGGAAACCAAGTAGTATGACAATGAGAGTCTTGAGAGCTCTTTGTGCCTGTAAAGTACTCATACGTCTCTACTTTCAAAAGAGGGAAAATATCTGTCTCCTCTTTGCTCAGCCTCCAAATTTACAAATAGGCCTATAGAGTTTACTATGGAAATGACTGTTATGACAGAAAGATAGAAGAGTTTTTTTGCTTAAACCAGAGAAACATTCTCCAGGAAACTCAAATGTCTAAAATGGTTGATTCTTAGAGCACACATGGCCACCAGCTGAGGTTGTCCAATCCAATAGGTACAATGGTTTCAGGAAATTGGGAGAACAAAATCACTGTCTAGCTTTTAGGAGTTTGGAGGCCATTAGCAGAACATTTACACTTGTGTATTTTGCAAAGTGCTTCAAAAAGGTTGAGATGTTTTCATTGCTCTTTTGATTAATTTCAAACTCCAAAATGTACCTGTGGTGTCTCTAGCATCCCATACAATGCATGAGTTGAGAGGGCTTAAGTCACAAGCTCTTTCCACTAGACAAGTGTGTGCAATATTCTTGTTTGTAGCACCCGGATTTTGAGTAAAATGCCTTCTGCCTGGATGTTCTCACACTCGCTACAAGACTGCAAAGCAAGAAGCAAAGAATGCAAAGAAGAAACTGGGATGGACCCAGCAGAACTGAAATGATCTGCAGCCTTTACTCCTCTGATGACACTTTAACGTGACCTTGCATTCTTTGGCTTTCAGGCTTTTTCTCCTCCAACTTCAACTCCCAGGAAATTAACCTCTCTGAAGGTTAATTTTTTTTGGTACCCCAGCCATGTGGCTATAGATGAGCAGACTTTCAGCATCAGGAGATCCAATGTCAGTAATTTCATCCACTCATTCTTGCTGCACCTGCTTTGCTAAGCAATGTCCTGGGTGGTCTGAGGCACACAAAACTGAATCACACACGGACTCAAGACTCTGAAGAGCTGAAAGGAGTTGGTGTTATACATCATAAACCCAAGAGAAGAAACAAATAAATGAACCACGTAGAAGGAGAGAATTGATAAAGATGAAAGTTAGAGTTAATGACATTAAAATAGTGACAGTGATAAATAAAGCCAAAAACAGTTTTTATAAAAGATAAATTAAATATACAAAAGCTGATTCTTTCAAAAGACCAATTAAATTTACAAATACCTAACAAGATTAATTAAGGAAAAGGAGAGAAAGTAAAACTAACCCAGATATAACAGAGACATTAAAAATTGTAAGTAGTATAATATGTAACTCAATGACATCAAATATGAATATAAAATATATAAGAAATAGATGATTTTCTAGCAAAAATGTAAACCACTGCTATGATCTGAATGTTTGTGTCCCTTCCCAAATTTATACATTGAAGTCCTAACCCCAAAGTGATCGTATTTGGAGGTGAGGCCTTTAGGGTATGACTAGGTTATGGGAGTGTAGCCCTCATGAATGGGGTTATAGAAGAGGCCCAAGAGAGATTCCTTACCCCTTTTATCATGTGAGGACACAGCAAAAAGGTGCTGTCTATGAACCAGAAGGCAGGCCCTCACCAGACTCCAAATCTGCTGATTCCTTAATCTTGGACTCCCCAGCCTCCAGAGCTGTGAGAAACAAATTCCTATTGTTTATAAGCTACCCATTTAATGAAATTTTGACAAAGCAGTCTGAACAGACTAAAATAATCACCAAAATTAACCTAAGAAGCAGGAGATTACCAAACAGATCAAAGGTGACAGAAGAGGTGAGAAAAGTACTTTGATAGCTTTAATTAAAAAAAAATTTAAATAGATTCTGAGAGGAGCTAATTACAGTATGCCATTTCTGTTTTAAGGTGTTTTAAATTATAGAAAAAATTAAAGTTTCACAAGTTGTTTTATAAGGCTACTGCAACCATAATTCCAAACCTATAACAAGACCATTTTCACTTATAACTATAGATAGAAATTCTAAATAATTAACTATACTTATCTGACAGCATATTCATAGAGTGATACAACATAATCTGGTAGAATATTAAAAATTGAATAATTACCAGCTGGAGAGGAGGAAGAAGATTCTGAAAAAGTACTCCAAGAAATAATGGTTGAAAACTTCTAAAATTTGGTGAAGTCTGGAAACCTACAAAGCTCAAGCTGAGTGAATCCCAAATAGGATAAACCCAAAGAGAACTACACCAAGGCACACCTCAGCTAAACTTCTGAAAACGAAAGACAGAAAAGTCTTGAAAGCAACAAGAGAGAGAAACACCTTCTTACCCACAGGGAAAAACAATTCAAATGACAGTAGATTTATTAAGATCAAATCTGCAACACCAGAAAGAAGTGGCACAACAAGTGCTGAAAAAAGGGAATTGTCAACCTAGAATCTTATATTCAGTGAAAATATCCTTCAAGAATGAAGGGAAAATCAAAACATTTAAGATGAAGGAAAACTAAGAGAATTTGTTGCCGCAGCTCTCCCCCAAAAGACTGGCTATAGGAAGATCTGTAAACAGGAAATGATAAGAGGAATCTGAGAACATCAGGAAGGAAGCAAGAACATGATGAACAAAAATATGGTTAAATCCAATATTTTTTCTTCTCCTCTTAAGTTTTCTAGTCTGTTTGACAACTAAAACAAAAATTATAACTCTAATATAGTTCTAATGACATGTGAAGAGGATGTCAGTGGGATTGGTGGAATAAGGATCTCAAACCCCTCTCCTCCATAAAATTAATAAGAACACCGCTAAGAATCGTGAAAATTAACTTTTTCAGATAGCTGGAAACCAGCAAAGCTTGTCACAATCTGGAAAGCATTTACTCAAGAAAGACATTGAGTTGTGGTAAGAACAGCAAGCTTTGTAGTGTTTTAATGAGCCCAATTTCTGTCTTCCCTGTACTTCAAGCTTGGCAGTAGCCTTGAAAGCCAACAGCCCACAACAGAAGTAAAAGACAGCAGCCCAGTAGCCAGTGGAGGGGGTAGAATGGGGCTGCACCTTCTCCAAAGACCCATTCCCAGAGAATGTTTGACCTGCTGGTTATTCCCCACGCATAAGAGTTGTCTTTATTTGGTCTGACTCAGACCTTGCCCAGTGCAAATAACCTTTTCCTCAGTGACATTTGTCAAAAATAATCAGTGGTGGTTTAACATCACTGCTGCCTGAGGTGATGTTAATAGTTGGGGCAAATGACAAGCTGACCAAAAAAAAACAAAAAAAAAAAAAAAAAAACTCAAAAGGAAAAGCTAGAGGCTATGTCCATCAGAGGCTTTGAAAAGCTCTGACACATTCCTGGGAACCTGGAAGGCCCCTTGAACGCACAGGGTCGTGCAAATGCCCAGGGCTGTGCATGTGTTCAGGAGGGAGCTGAGAAGCTCTAAGTTCACTTCTGGCTAATATTGAGGTTCTGAAGAGCAAAAAGGAGAGCCTAAGACAGAGCTGTCAACTACTTGGTTGAGTGTAGAAGGCATTTCCCAAAACATACTCAGAGTCCCTTGGCAATGACTGGGAGACTTGCATGCACAACTGTGAGCTGCCCACTGAGATAATTGAGCAGAGACTTCCGTGGTCATGTATGACAAAAAGGCAGACTCTACAGTGTTAATTCAGAAAAATACAGTGTTAATTCACTAAAACAAACAGCAGCAGAAAGAACAACAAATAGCAACAAAAAGAAATCCTGGGGAGCGGAGAGAACCTGAATTTCAGAGCAGCCATATTACATCATTTGAAATGTCCATTCAACATTCAAAGAAACAAGAAAATATGGTCCATATATATAGGAGCACAAAGCAGTCAATAGAAAGGACCCTTGAGGAAGTCTGTACATCGTCCTTACTAAATAATACTGAAGCTGTTTTAAATATAAAGAACCAAGGAAACCATATCTAGAGAACTAAAGGAAAGTATGAGAATAATGTTTCATCAAACAGAGAATATCAACAAGAGATAGAATTATACAAATGAATCAATAGAAATTCTAGAGCTGAAAATAATAACTGAATTGAAAAAAGTTCACTAGAGAGGCTCAGTGGGAGATTTGTGCTAGTAAAAGAATCAGTGATCTTAAAGACAGGTCACTTGAAAAGATACAGTATAAGGCATAGAAAGAAAAAAGAATAAAGAAAAAGAAACAGAACTTAAGATACCTGTGGGACACCATCAAGCATACAGGTTTGTGTAATGCAAGTCCCGGAAGGAGATGAGGGAAAGGGATAGTAAAACTACACCACAAGAAATAAGGGCTAACCCCCCACCTATTTGATGACAGACTTTCATCTCTACATGCAAGAAGCTCAATGAACTCCAAGTTCAAGAAACTCAGAGATCCACACCTCCGCACCTCATAAACAAACTGGCAAAAACAAAGACAAAGAGAGAATCTTGAAAGCCAGAGAGAAGTGATTCATCACTACCTGCGATCCTCAATAAGATTAAGGGTTATTTTTTTTAAAAATCAGAAATGGGGAA
This sequence comes from Sapajus apella, assembly GCF_009761245.1. NCBI lineage: Eukaryota > Metazoa > Chordata > Mammalia > Primates > Cebidae > Sapajus > Sapajus apella. The sequence goes on from NW_022437107.1 coordinate 846,286, forward strand.
CAGAAGGCAATGTGATGGCATATTCAAAATGCTCAAGGAAAAAGCCTGTCAACCGTCCCCCGCGGGGCGTGGTGGGCCATGTGCCCGGGTCTGCACCTGCGGCGTCCGCGCCCTGCATCCGCACGGGATGGTGAACCTGGCGGGCACCTAGTGCCCAGGCTTCTGCGGAAGAGGAGGAGAGGGCAGTGAGAGACAGGAATCTCCTCCAGGGTCAAGACCGCGATCAGCCCATCCCGTGGAAAGCGCAGTTTAACCTGGGCAATAGCAGTCGCCTGAACAGTCAATGACCCAACTCCAGTCAAAGGAAGCACCTCCTCACTGGGGAACTAGGCTGCGTTTGGGAGAGGAACGATATGCAGGCGCGTGGCTGCGGTAACGCCGACGTCCCGAGCACAAAACGACACTGAGGCGAAGGCTGCCGGCCCGACCCTGGCTACAGCGCCTCCTGCACTTCGTCTCCCGGGGGGCCCTGCAGCACTGCGGCAGCTTCTCCCGGAGAGCTTCTAACCGCGCAGCGGTGGCCTTCCAGAGACTCTTCACGGCCCTCGCTCTCGAAGATCCCTTGGAGTGGCGCCTGGCAGAATGCAGGGCCTCATTCCAGAGCCTCATTCCAGAGCCTCATTCCAGAGCGTGCAGCATGAGAACACCTACCGGGACCCCTTGCAAAGTACTGCCGTGGAGTCAGCCCCGGAGCTCTTTGCAGGTGGATGGGCAGCGGGTGCCCTAGCTTGGGTGGGGAGGCCACTCGAAGAACTCGCCTGGTGGGGTCCAGCTGCAGGGCACAGGCCAGGCCGTGGGAAGAAGACAAAGGCAGCAAGAAGAGACCTTGACTTTGACCACATTTCCTGTTGTCGTCTTAGGCTTTGCTCAGCACTGGGCTTACCAGATGGAACACTCTCTGGCAAGTAGCTTTGTGGTTTAGGATGCAGATGTTCTTTTTAGGCAGTTAGTTTTGTTTTTATTTAGACAATATCAAGAGTAGGTCCTTAACACAACCTGTTAACCGTATTCTGACATTATCTAAAAACTCAGACACTTCAATTCTTATCTAACAGCAAGATTTCCAGCAATTGGCACCATGTGCCCGCCCTCAGGTTCTATTCTAGTGGTTGTTGAATGTGCTCATATACTGCATGTAAGAGCACTGTTTTAGCCAGAAATCACACTTCTCATTCTGGAGGAATTTGTTATTTCTTTTGCCACTTAAAATTAGCTGTGGTCTGCTCACTCAGGATACGAAGGGAGCTTCAGGAAGGTCCTAGGCAACCTTCTCCCTGGTTCAGTCAATAGAAACCCAATGTTAAGTCAATTCCTAAACAGAGATGCACCTACCAACTTGCTGTATGTGTTCATTCTTTACTGCTTTCAGCTTCAAGGTGTGTAACAAGTATAAATGTTTGGGTTCTCCATGAGGGAGGAGGAGGAGGAGGAGAGATAGAGTCTTCTTGCTCTGTTGCCAGACTGGAGTGCCATGGCATGATCTTGGCTCACTGCAACCTCTGACTCCCCAGTTCAAGTGATTATCCTGACTCAGCCTCTCTAGTAGCTGGGATTACAGGTATGTGCCACCACACCCAGCTAAATTTTATATTTTTAGTACAGATGGGATTTCACCCTGTTGGCCAGGATGGTCTCCATTTCCTGACCTCGAGATCCACCCACCTTGGCCTACCAAAATGCTGGGATTATAGGCATGAGCCACCATGCCTGGTCAGAAATTCTTACATTTACCTTCAGTGGGAGATGAGAAAGATCATTATGGCTTAGACAGTGCTGCACATATAGGTTGCTGGTATGTTCTGAATCCATGCTCATAAAGCACTTTCCATTTTTCTACTGTAATGCAGACTCTCCAGCTCAAGGCCTTTTGATCCTCAGATCAAGACATTATGCTCCTTGAATAGTAGTGCTCTTTGACTTCAGGTGTCACATTAACACACAACTCTCCTATATTCTTTCACTAACCTTAGGATTGAGCAAGGTCTTTAACATTTTTTTTTTTTTTGGTTCAAATTATTGACCTGGGAATAGGGTGCTAGTTCTGTGGTCAGCATTCAACATTTTTTTTAGTGGAGGTTTTTCTTTGGGCCATGTTTGCCTTCCAGTACGTTTCTGCAATATATAGTGGTAATTTTCTTTAAATTCCTCCTACTGCCTCTTATATTCATCTTCGCAAAACAATTTGCCTACCTTAAATACGTTTTTTTAAAGGGTAGGTTGTCAGGTGACTAAAATATATTAGAGCACAAGAAATCTATTCTGTTTGCATTGGATTTTTTTGAGATTTTTTGTGTTTGCAACAGTACCAAATCAAACTCTGATGTGGGAAAAAAAGTATGTCAACAACGAATTTTATATACAGCAAAATCATTATTTAAAAATGGAGGTGAAATTAAGACATTCTCAGATAAACCTAAGTGATGAAGTTTGTCTTTAGTAAACTTGCCCCATACATAATGCTAAAGAGAGTCCTTTAGGATAAAATGAAAGGACACTAGTCAGTAGGTGAAATCCACACGAAGAAAATACAAAGCATCTCAGGTAAATATAAAATATGGTATAATGTTTTTTCTTTTTTTCTCCTTGTTGATTTAAAAGTCACTGCCATAAAGTAATAATGATAAAACTGTGTTAATGGGTGCACACAAAGGTGTAATATCTATGATGATAATTGCACAACGAAAGAAATGAAGAGAATGGAGTTGTACAGAAGCAAAAGTTTTTTTTTGAGATGGAGTTTCACTCTTGTCGTCCAGGCTGGAGTGCAGCGTCGTGATCTGCAGTAGCTCACTGCAACCTCTGCCTCCTGGGTTCAAGTGATTCTCCTGCCTCAGCCTCCTGAGTAGCTGGGACTACAGGTGTCCACTACCACACCCAGCTAATTTTTGTATTTTAGGTAGAGACGGGGTTTCACCATTTTGGCCAGGCTGGTCTTGAACTTCAGTCCTCAGGTGATCTGCCTGCCTCAGCCTCCCAAAGTGCTGGGATTACAGGTGTGAGCCACCACGCCTGGCCAGAAGCAAAAGTTTTTATATACCATTAAAATTAAGTTGTTATTAACTTGAACTAAACTGTTATAAGTTAGAATGAAGTATAATCCCCATGGCAACCACTAAGAAAAATAACACAAAAACAATCTTAAGGAAACAATAAGGGAATTAAAATGGTATATTAGAAAATATTTATTTAACATAAAAGATGGAGAGACAAACTTTACATGTATGTAGAGGAAATAATGATGTAATAGAGCTTGATCCAGTTTTTTTGATGTTTGATGGTTGACAGCTTCCAAGCCTCATCACTCATCCTTCTGTTTCTGCTTCACATCTGGGCAAACTGATAAGAAAGCCTGGGTTCTCCCTCCTTCAACCAGGGGAGGTTTGAACATGCAGGAACCTTCACTCTGGCCCTACCCCCAACCTCCATAAACACCCCAAGCTTTTCTCTGCCCTTTCAAGCCATTTTTGGCACTGCTTGTAAGCCATGGTGCTCTCCTCAGAAAACCTCATTATGTGAGTCAGGAGCCATTTCATTTTCTCTTGGGGCGAATATGGCATCACTAGTCTTGACATCTAAATCAAATTTTGGAAGGGATCCATCCTATGCAGGGTTACCATAAACAAGTCAAGACAACGAGGCGGTAAATTGACTTATAAAGAGATAGGTGCTTATACTTCACTTGAATTGATGAAATAATGACACCATTAGACTGTGATATTATGTATATATATGTAATACTACAGCAGCCACATACACAAAAGTGACTCAAAGAGCTATACATTCAAAAACAGTATAGAGTAAAATAGAATTCTAAAAGTTCAGGTAATCTAAAGCAAAGCAAGTAAAAGAAGACAAATAAAAAACAAAACAAAAAATTCCAGTCCTTTTTGATTCTGAAGTAGATTAGGGGCCGCTGTTGCTGCTCGTGTTGACCCTGGAACCGTAGCCGGACATGGGACTGGAGGATGAGTGAAAGATACTGAGCAGGTCCTGAGATCCTAAGGAGGAGAAAGAGGAAGAGGAGGAATGAGTGAATCCCCTAACAACAGTGAGAGGGCAATGCGAGTAGTTGGCGAAATGTGTAAAGGCCTGGGAGCAGCTAGAACTCTGTGACAAGTGTGTATCCTTTCAATCACACACAGAAGAGGATTGCAAGAGGAGTTCTTTGACTTCTTGCATGCAAGGGACAATTGCTTGGCTCACAAATTTTTAACAACTTGAAATAAATGTGTGGACTTATTCACCCCAGCCTTCATCACCTGGGCATCAGGATATTTCCTTATGGTTTTGAATATGCCACTTGTTTCTTATTTGTGTAACTGTAAATTCATAGGAACCTCATAGATTTTGGCTTAGGGTGGTAACTTCTACGTAATTTGCAGTGATTCCATCTTAACAAAGTAGTTCTGTGATCTGCAAACAAATAAAGTGGCAGCTTTAAGCCCTAACATATCATAAATGATATTAAATATAAATGGCCTTACTGCAGCAAATAAAAAGCATAGATTGACAGAGTCGATTAAAAAGCAGGACTCAACTGTATGCTGTCTATAGGAAACTCACTTCAAACATAATGATACAGGCAGTTTGAAAACAAAAAAATGGAAAAGGGTATCTATATAAACGTTAATCAAAAGAAACTAGGGATGGTTACATTAATAACAGGTAAAGTAAATTTCAGAGCCAAGAAAATTACCACAGGCAGAGAGGAATATTATTAATGGTGAAGGGTCAACACACCAAGAAGACAGGCATCTAAAAGAGCTGCAAAATGTGTGAAGCAAAAACTGATGGAACTGAAAGGAGAAACAGACAAATCTGCAATTATAGTTGGAGACTTCAGTGTTCCTCACTCAAAAATTGTTAGAATAACTAGACATAAAATCAGCAAGGGTATAAAAGAACTCAATCACTCCCTCAACCAACAGTGTATGGTTAACATTTACAGAATATTCTGTCTAACAACAGCAAAATACACATTCTTTTCAGACCCACAAAGTAGGTAGCAACATGGAACATATCCTTAACCATAAACAAACTTTAACATTTTAGAAGAATCGAAATCATACAGAGTACATTCGCTAATATAATGGAATCAAACTAGAAATCAATATAGAAAAATGATCAGAAAATTTCTGAACACATGGAAACTCAACAGCATGCTTGTGAAAATCCCATGAGACAAAGAGGAAATATTAAAGGAATTAAAAAGTATACTGAACTGAGGGAAAATGAAAGTACAACATATAAAAATGTATGTGTGCACATCTAAGGCAGCGCTGAGAGCAATGTTTGTATCTCTCAACACATGCACTAGAAAAGCAGAAAGCTGAAAATCAATAATCCAAGCTCCCACCTCAAGAAGTTTGAAAACTTCAAAATGTAAACAGAAGGAAGGAAAAAATAAAGAACAGACATCAATGAGATCAACAGCAGAAAAACAATAGAAAAAAATCAATGAAACAAAAAAACCGATTATTTGAAGGCATCAATAAAATTGATAAACCTCTAGAAAGACTGGCAAAGAAAAAAAAAGAATAACTACACAAATTACAAATATCAGGAGTGGAACCTGTTTTATCAATACAGACCTGTAGACATTAATATGATGTGGGATACTATGAACAACTACACTTGCAAATTTGACACTTAGATGAAATGAACTAATTCATCAGAAAACACAAACTTCTGCAACTCAGCCAATGTGAAATAGTTATTTTGATTAGTGCTGTAACTTAAAGAAAATTGAATTTGTAATTATCTCCTAAGATGGAAATTTCTAAGCTCATATAATTTCATTGGATACTTCTACCAAACGTTTAAGGATGAATTGACACCAATTCTATACAAAAATCTTTTCCAAAAAATGTAAGGAAACTTTCCAGTTCATCTTCGTGAAGCCAGTAATACCAAAACCAGACTGGTCTCATAGCAAAACCAGACATAGTACAAAACATTAGAGAATAGAATTGGACAATTTATAAAAAGAAATATATACTATTTCAATTAGGATTTTTGTTCTAGGGATATAATAATGATTCAATATTCAAAAAGTCATCAGTGTAATTCACCATAGTAACAACCTAAAGTTGATGTGGAAAAAAGAATTTGGCAAAATCTAATGTTTATTTATGATTAAAAACTGTCAGAAAAAAATAGAAATGGAGAACATCCTCGATTTGTTAAAGAGCATTTATTAAAAAAATTTGCCATTAGCATTATACTTAATAGTGCTTTCCTTCTAAGACAGGGAAAAGGCAAGGATGCCTGCTCTCACCACTTTTATTTAGCATTGTGCTAGAAGCTCTAGCCAGTACAATAATGCAAGAAAAGGATATAAAAGACATACGGATTTGAAAGAAGAAATAAAACTGTCTGCATTTGCAGATGACATGATTAGCTCTATAGAAAATCCCAAGGAATCTGCAAGACCCTGCTAAAAACAAAGTGAATTCAGCAATGCTGTAGGAGACCCCCATGAAGGAGGGGTTGGGGTATGGACTCTCGATTGGCTGCTTTGCATGTGAAAGCTGTGTACCGTTGAGCTATTTGAGATCTTTAGGACCTGGCCAACCCTGGGAGGGGCAGCCCCTTCAGGGTCAGCAAGACTCCAGATGTCAAAACATAAGAATACAGAATGTAAAAGGACATGGTTACGACATCCAGGCTTGCTGATGGCTGCTTCTTTTCAAACTGCAGGTCTCAGCTGAATTGTCACCTTTTCAGAGAAAGCTTCTGGGGGACCATGCAGCCCAGATGCCCCTGCCCACCTGACTCTAAGCAGCACCCTGTTTGTTTCATTCACAGCCTTTGCATTTTTAGTTACTTGTCTGTTACACATGTGTGCCCTCTGTGAGCACAGAACCATGACTGCCTTGTTCATTGTTAAATCCCCAGGGCCTGGCAGAGGACCTTGCACATAAAGGGCACCCAATAAATATTTCTTTAATGAAAAAAACAAATGCATGAGGATCACAGAGCTTAAGTACCTTTCCAAGGTTGTACAGCTGGTAAGTAGAGAAAGCAGCAGATGAGCAGAGTTCTCTGGACTTCAGTTTTGTTTATTTTTCACTCTGACACACTATGGTGCTTCCCAAAGCCACGAGTGCATCATGAGCCAGCCTTGGTTGGCATTTAGGCTCTCTGAGAAGCTCCAGCCAAGGTACCGTCTGGTCCCACTGGGTGTGAGGGGCTGAGTCTCCTGATTTTGAGGAATGCTGTGTTGCTTGGCAGAGGGTCTGGAACTGAACTTCTGTCCCATCACCAGGGCCCCTCAGTCTCCAATGATGACCAGTCAGACTTGTGTGAAATTTCAGATTAAGCCCATTCCAAGGGCTCAAAAGATATTTGATTCTCTAGGCCTGTTAGAGTTGCCAGATTTGGCAAATAAAAACATAGGATGCTGAGCTAGATCTAAATTTCAGGTAAGCAACAAATATTTTATTAAGTAAAAATATGTCTCAAATATTACATGGAACATATTTAGAATACAGAGTTTATCTGAAGTTCATATTTACCTGGAAATCCTGTCAGTTGGCTGCCTTCCCAAAGGCATGTTCCAGGAGACCGGACTTTTGAAATAGATTCCTCAGTTGATTCCTCTCATCACCCATTTGGAAATAACTGCTAATGCCAATCAGTAATCCACTAGATGCCATTTTTGCTCAAATTTATCATTTTTATTTAATTTATGGATCTGGAGTCCTTGTCATTCATTGGCAGTGTCTCTCACTGGTACAGGAGATTGAAGAAATCACTGTCTTCCAGGGTTTATAATTTATAGAGGAAATTCCTGATAGACAGAGATGGGGCGAACTAGCCTTGAGGACAGGCAACGGGACTTCTACCAACCGCCCTGTATGCTGTGCTCCTGCGGGAAGGTTACTGGGCTTGTCAGCCGGTAGAAGGGGGCAATATCAGAGAATGACAAGGTGATCCTGTGCTTTTTCTTGTGGCGGGTGGGTAGATGACGGCCCCAACAACCAGAACTGGGGACAGAAAGAGGTGGGTCTGGGGAAGAAAGACAGTGAGATGGTTTCGGAGATGTTCATACCTCCTTTGTGCATGCAGGTGGAGACATTTACCAGGCAGGGCAGTGCTGGGTGTGCATTTGGGAGCGCAACTGGAGCTGGTTGCATGTGTTTGGGAGTTGTCAGGGTGCTGGTGGTAGGCGACACTGGGCTGTGAGTGCAAGGGCAAGTACAGGGCCTAGGAAAGTGTGGGAACAGCCAGCTTCCTTCCCATTTGTGCTGCTCTTTCCCTGTCCCCTCACCGGCTGCTACCCATGCACAGAGTTCCACCCAGTCCCACTGTGGGGGGCCGCCCTGGAGCCCACCCACACACTGCAACCCCAGGGCTGTATTTGAGGCAGATATGGTTGAGGGTGATCATGATGTTGGGATTATGATCTTTGAGACCTGCTCACTGCAGCTGAAACACTGCCCTAATCTTCTGCACAGTGAAGGAAGCCATAACAAGAATCTCTGTTACACATATGGAAAAATCTCTGTTACACAGTGTTACACACAGTGAAAAATGATCACATTTTTTGGATTACTGAAAGACTGCAGTCCCAGAAAAGACATATGGGATGGATAAATGAACGAGAACTTAAAGCTGTTGTCCCTCTAACCTCTAGAAATGTTGGGCAAGTTCACTTTGCCTCTCCGTGTTCTGCCTCCTTACCTATAACGGTGTAAGTGTGGTGCCTTCCTCGGAGGGCTGCTCTAAGGGTTAAATGAATGTATATGAGTACACATATATATGTATATATTGATTTATGTGCATATGTGCGTATATATGTCTGTATGTAAATTCACATACAGAGACACATGGTGTTTAGAATAAGCTCTGACATGTACACTTGATAAATATTAGCTATGTATATGTTGAATTGTATTAACTCATATGTAACTCTGATTCCCTCTGAATGAGGTTGTGGAATCTTTTGTGTTCTGTTCAGACCAGTGTTGAGGTAGGCAGACAGGATGGAACCCATATTTCTGCTGGGTTAGGATCAGGGCCTCCTGCCATCTGGTCTTCATTTCTTTCTGTGAGTCCAGAGCAGGATAAACTCTTCAGCCTCTCTCTTACCCTCAGCGGAAAATGCCCTGGGCTGAGAAAAGGAAATACTGGTGTTTATCCACTTTCACTGGTGAAATGGGAGAGAACTCTTTGCTGTCCTTTGCTCACGGTATGTTTGAGAGTGGGCGGCGAGTGTGGCGGGTGCTGTTGTGTCCCCCAGTTTCCCCTAAGGACAGAGGCACTCTGTGCCGGAAGCTGACAGTTCTCAGCCAAATTCTTCTCTGGAGGTTGCTCTCTGGCTTGCCCAAGCTACCCACTTCCTGTGGGCGGCCCTCATCCAATAACTGGTTGATGAGAGAAGTCTACAGGCCCCAACCTTTGGCCTCAAGATGGGAGAACACCAAAGAGCCACTCCAGATCCAAAAATTCTCAAAGCTGAGCTCTTTGTTGAAACCAGCTTGCAGTTCAACTTCTTCCTTTGCCCACTTTTGCTTTTCGTACCC
>NW_022437107.1:855912-871815 GCF_009761245.1 Sapajus apella
TTTTTTTTTTCCCATTTATTTATTTTATTGCATTTTAGGTTTTGGGGTACATGTGAAGAACATGCAAAGTTGTTGCATAGGAACACACATGGCAGTGTGATTAGCTGCCTTCCTCCCCATCACCTACATCTGGCATTTCTCCCCTTGCTATCTCTCCTCAGCTTCCCACCCCCCACCCTCCCTCCCCTATTTCCCCCCAACTGACCCCAGTGTGTAGTGCTCCCCTCCCTGTGTCCATGTGTTCTCACTGTTCAACACCCACCTATGAGTGAGAACATGTGGTGTTTGATCTTCTGCTCTTCTGTCAGTTTGCTGAGAATGATGGTTTCCAGGTTCATCCATGTCCCTACAAAGGACCCTAACTCATCGTTTTTGATGGCTGCATAATATTCCATGGTGTATATGTGCCACATTTTCCCTATCCAGTCTATCGTCGATGGGCATTTGAGTTGGTTCCAGGTCTTTGCTATTGTAAACAGTGCTGCAATGAACATTCGTGTGCACGTGTCCTTATAGTAGAACGATTTGTAATCCTTTGGATATATAGCCAGTAATGGGATTGCTGGGTCAAATGGAATTTCTATTTCTATGTCCTTGAGGAATCTCCACACTGTCTTCCACAATGGTTGAACTAATTTACACTCCCACCAACAGTGTAAAAGTGTTCCTATTTCTCCACATCCTCTCCAGCATCTGTTGTCTCCAGATTTTTTAATGATCGCCATTCTAACTGGCGTGAGATGGTATCTCAATGTAGTTTTGATTTGCATTTCTCTGATGACCAGTGATGATGAGCATTTTTTCATATGTTTGTTGGCCTCACGTATGTCTTCTTTTGTAAAGTGTCTGTTCATATCCTTTGCCCACTTTTGAATGGGCTTGTTAGTTTTTTTCTTGTAAATCTGTTTTAGTTCTTTGTAAATTTTGGATATCAGCCCTTTGTCAGATGGGTAAACTGCAAAAATTTTTTCCCATTCTGTTGGTTGCCGATTCACTCTAATGATTGTTTCTTTTGCTGTGCAGAAACTGTGGAGTTTGATTAGGTCCCATTTGTCTATTTTGGCTTTTGTTGTCAATGCTTTTGGTGTTTTGGTCATGAAGTCCTTGCCTACACCTACGTCCTGAATGGTTTTACCTAGATTTTCTTCTAGGGTTTTTATGGTGTTAGGTCTTATGTTTAAGTCTTTAATCCATCTGGAGTTAATTTTAGTGTAAGGTGTCAGGAAGGGGTCCAGTTTCTGCTTTCTGCACATGGCTAGCCAGCTTTCCCAACACCATTTATTGAACAGGGAATCCTTTCCCCATTGCTTGTTTTTGACTGGTTTGTCAAAGATCAGATGGTTGTAGATATGTTGTGTTGCCTCCGAGACCTCTGTTCTGTTCCATTGGTTTATATCTCTGTTTTGGTACCAGTACCATGCTGTTTTGATTACTGTAGCCTTGTAGTATAGTTTGAAGTCTGGTAGTGTGATGCCCCCCGCTTTGTTCTTTTTGCTTAGAATTGACTTGGCTATGCGGGCTCTCTTTTGGTTCCATATGAAGTTTAAGGTGGTTTTTTCCAGTTCTGCAAAGAAGGTCATTGGTAGCTTGATGGGGATAGCATTGAATCTGTAAATTACTTTGGGCAGTATGGCCATTTTCACGATATTGATTCTTCCTAACCATGAACATCGAATGTTTCTCCATCTGTTTGTGTCCTCTCTTATTTCGTTGAGCAGTGGCTTGTAGTTCTCCTTGAAGAGGTCCTTTACATTCCTTGTTAGTTGTATTCCTAGGTATTTTATTCTCTTTGTGGCAATTGTGAATGGAAATTTGTTCTTGATTTGGCTCTCTTTAAGTCTGTTATTGGTGTATAGGAATGCATGTGATTTTTGCACATTGCTTTTGTATCCTGAGACTTTGCTGAACTTGCTTATCAGTTTCAGGAGGTTTGGGGCTGAGACGATGGGGTCTTCTGGATATACAATCATGTCATCTGCAAATAGAGACAATTTGACTTCCTCCTTTCCTATTTGAATACCCTTTATTTCTTTTTCTTGCCTGATTGCTCTGGCTAGAACTTCTAATACTATATTGAATAGCAGTGGTGAGAGCGGGCATCCTTGCCTGGTGCCACATTTCAAGGGAAATGCTTCCAGTTTTTGCCCATTCAGTATGATATTGGCTGTTGGTTTGTCATAAATAGCTTTTATTATTTTGAGATATGTTCCATCGATACCTAGCTTATTGAGTGTTTTTAGCATAAAGGGCTGTTGAATTTTGTCAAAGGCCTTCTCTGCATCAATTGAGATAATCATGTGGTTTTTGTCTTTGGTTCTGTTTATGTGGTGAATTATGTTTATAGACTTGCGTATGTTGAACCAGCCTTGCATCCCTGGGATGAAGCCTACTTGATCATGGTGGATAAGCTTTTTGATGTGCTGTTGCAATCGGCTTGTCAGTATTTTATTGAAGATTTTTGCATCTATGTTCATCATGGATATTGGCCTGAAGTTTTCTTTTCCTGTTGAGTCTCTGCCGGGTTTTGGAATCAGGATGATGTTAGTGTCATAAAATGATTTGGGAAGAATTCCCTCTTTTTGTATTGTTTGGAATAGTTTCAGAAGAAATGGTACCAGCTCCTCTTTGTATGTCTGGTAGAATTCAGCTGTGAACCCATCTGGACCTGGGCTTTTTTTGGATGGTAAGCTCTTAATTGCTGCCTCAACTTCAGACCTTGTTATGGGTCTGTTTAGGGTTTCGGCTTCTTCCTGGTTTAGGCTTGGCAGGAGGCAAGTGTCCAGGAATTTATCCATTTCTTCCAGGTTTATTAGTTTGTGTGCGTAGAGTTGTTTGTAATAATCTCTGATGATGGTTTGAATTTCTGTGGAATCTGTGGTGATATCCCCTTGATCGTTTTTTATTGCATCAATTTGGTTATTCTCTCTTTTCTTTTTTATTAATCTGGCTAGTGGTCTGTCTATTTTGTTGATCTTTTCAAAAAACCAGCTCCTGGATTTATTGATTTTTTGAAGGGTTTTTTGTGTCTCTATCTCCTTCAGTTCTGCTCTGATCTTAGCTATTTCTTGTCTTCTGCTAGACTTTGAGTTTTTTTGATCTTGCTCCTCTAGCTCTTTCAGTTTTGACGATAGGGTGTCAATTTTTGATCTCTCCTTGCTTCTCATGTGGGCACTTATTGCTATATATTTTCCTCTAGAGACTGCTTTAAATGTGTCCCAGAGATTCTGGTATGTTGTGTCTTCATTCTCGTTGGTTTTGAAGAACATCTTTATTTCTGCCTTCATTTCATTGTTTATCCAGTCAATATTCAAGAGCAAGTTGTTCAGTTTCCATGAAGCTGTGCGGTTCTGAGTTAGTTTTTGAATTCTGAGTTCTAACTTGATTGCACTGTGGTCTGAGAGACTGTTTGTTACGATTTCCGTTCTCTTGCATTTGCTGAGGAGTGATTTACTCCCAATTATGTGGTCAATTTTAGAGTAGGTGTGATGTGGTGCTGAGAAGAATGTATATTCTGTGGATTTGGGGTGGAGAGTTCTGTAAATGTCTATTAGGTTTGCTTGGTCCAGGTCTGAGTTCAAGTCCTGGATATCCTTGTTAATTTTCTGTCTGGTTGATCTGTCTAATGTTGACAATGGGGTGTTAAAGTCTCCCACTATTATTGTGTGGGAGTCTAAGTCTCTTTGTAAGTCATTAAGAACTTGCCTTATGTATCTGGGTGCTCCTGTATTGGTTGCGTATATATTTAGGATCATTAGTTCTTCTTGTCGCATTGATCCTTTTACCATTATGTAATGTCCCTCTTTGTCTCTTATGATCTTTGTTGCTTTAAAGTCTAATTTATCAGAGATGAGAATTGCAACTCCTGCTTTTTTTTGCTCTCCATTTGCTTGGTAAATCTTCCTCCATCCCTTTATTTTGAGCCTTTGTGTATCCTTGCATGTGAGATGGGTTACCTGGATACAGCACACCGATGGGTTTTGTCTTTTTATCCAATTTGCCAGTCTGTGTGTTTTGATTGGGGCATTTAGTCCATTTACATTTAGGGTTAATATTGTTATGTGTGAATTTGATACTGCCATTTTGGTGCTAGCTGGCTGTTTTGCCCTTTAGTTGAGCTGGTACTTGTTGTTCCTTTATATGTGTAGAGCCTCTTTCAGGAGCTCTTGTAGAGCTGGCCTGGTGGTGACGAAGTCTCTGAGTACTTGCATATTCCCAAAGGATTTTATTTTTCCCTCACTTATGAAGCTTAGTTTGGCTGGATAGGAGATTCTGGGTTGAAAGTACTTTTCTTTAAGGACGTTGAATATTGGACCCCATTCTCTTCTGGCTTGTAGGGTTTCTGCTGAGAGATCTGCTGTGAGTCTGATGGGCTTCTCTTTATGGGTAACCCGACCTTTCTCTCTGGCTGCCCTTAGTATTTTCTCCTTCATTTCGACCCTGGTGAATCTGACGATTATGTGCCTTGGGGTTGCTCTTCTTGACGAATATCTTTGTGGTGTTCTCTGTATTTCCTGGACTTGAATGTTTGCCTGCCTTGCTAGGTTGGGGAAGTTTTCCTGGATAATATCCTGAAGAGTATTTTCCAGCTTGGATTCATTCTCTTTGTCGCATTCGGGTACGCCTATCAAACGTAGATTAGGTCTTTTCACATAGTCCCACGTTTCTTGGAGACTTTGTTCATTCCTTTTTACCCTTTTTTCTCCAGTCTTGCCTTCCCGTTTTATTTCATTGAGTTGATCTTCGACCTCTGATATCCTTTCTTCTGCTTGGTCAATTCGGCTGTTGATACTTGTGCATGCTTCACGAAGTTCTCGTGTTGCGTTTTTCAGCTCCATCAATTCACTTATATTCCTTTCTATTTTGTCCATTCTTGTTAGCATTTCGTCAAATCTTTTTTCAAGGTTCTTAGTTTCTTTGCATTTGGTTAGAACATGTTCTTTAAGTTCACAGAAGTTTCTTACTACCCACCTTCTGAAGTCTGATTCTGTCATTTCATCACACTTGTTCTCCCTCCAACTTTGTTCCCTTGCTGGTGAGGAGTTGTGATCCCTTTTAGGAGGAGAGGTGTTCTGGTTTCGGGTGTTTTCATCCTTTTTGCGCTGGTTTCTTCCCATCTTTAAGGATTTATCCACCTGTCGACTTTGTGGTTGTTGGCTTTCAGATTGGGTCTCAAATCTTTCAGATTGACGGTCTGTTTGTTGATGATGAGGTTATTTCTGTTTCTTTGTTTCCTTCTGACAGACTGGCCCCTCTGCTGTAGGTCTGGTGAGGTTCACTCCAGGCCCTGCTTGCCTGGGGTTCACCTGCAGCAGCTGCTGAACAGCAAGGGTTGTTACCAGTTTTCTTCTTCTGCTATCTTTGTCCCAGAAGGATACCCGCCTAGTGTCAATCTGATCTCTCTTTTATGACGTGTCTTTTTGGATATATAGGGGTCAGGGAGCTGCTTGAGGAGACGGTCTCTTTTTATAGGAGCTCAAATGGTGAGCTGCGAGCTCTGTTGTTGTTCATTCAGAGCTGCTGGGCAGGTAGTTTTAGGTCTGCTGTAGCAGTACTCATAAACTGCTTTTTGTTCCCAGGTGCTCTGTCCCAGGGATTTAGGGCTTTATTTATGAGTTTCCGTTATGCTGCCGCCTTCTTTTTTTTTTTTTTCTCCTTCAGACCTGCCCAGCCCAGCAAGGAGGCAGCCTAGTCACTGTCGGCCTATAGCAGCTCTGCTGAGCTGCTGTGGGCTCCGCCTCGCTGCCGAGTGACCTTCCCTGCAGTCCTGTTTATATGGGTGTAGTTAGAACTGCTTTGGCGATGGTGGCCCGCCTCCGTTGGGGCGGAGTCTCTGCTGTGGCGGGTTGCCTTGGCAACGGCGGGCTGCCTCAGCAATGGTGGGTTGCCTTGGCAACGGCGGGCTGCCTCGGTAATGGCGGACGCCCCTCCCCCACAGAGCTGGACCGTCCCGGGTTCAGCTGCGCTTGCTGTGAAAAACTCTCAATCCGGAGTTTCTGATTGCTGTTCTTTTGTGGGGGTGGGACCAGCCGAGCCTGATCGCCCGGCTCCCTGCCTCAGAGCCTTTTTTAAGTTGGTGTTCCAGTCGCCTGTTGAAGAGGCGCCGGGGTCTGTTTGTTTTCCCCTGCGGCCACTCACTGCGCTGGCTTAAACAGCGGCACTGAGTTTTGTGGCGCTTTTTTTTTGTTTTTTCCCCTGGAATCTACTGTCCTGGTTCTCTGCTCAGTCCCCTTTTTGAGCCGGCGTACGGGCGACTTCCCATGGCTCCAATCGCCAGCCAAAAGGGCCCCAGGACCGGTGTATTTTGTACGGAGAACCGCGGCTCTGGGGCGCCGACAAAGCAGCCGCGCGGGGCAAAGCAGCGGCGCTGGCCGGCCCAGCCGCGCTGGCCGAAACAGCCGTGCTGGCGACCGTGGAGCACCTCTGCCCGGGAATTTCCTAGTCTGTGGGCAATAAAAACGCGGCGTCCACTCACCCTCTGCGCTTTCACTGGGAGCTGCGATCCTGAGCTGTTCCTAAACGGCCATCTTGGATCCGGTCCTTTTTTTTTTTTTTTTTTTTTTTTGGTAATCTCAACCTACGATAATTGGTATCAGAAACGGTTCTACAAAGCACAACCTAAAATTGGGTTTTGAAGATGGACTGTCCATTGACTTCCTGGGAATGAAGACCACATCACTATTCTAAGTATACCCAGATAGTCCCAGTGCCACATTGTGGCACATTGTTTAGATTTTCAACAGTGGTAGACTGAGATTGGGTGCTGGTGTGACATCTCAGGTGGTCATCTTGGGAGTCTGGGGGCTGGAGATAGTCATTATAAGGACATTGGAATCAGGTGACCATTCCTGGAGGCCATCAACACCTTGGAGAAAAACAATGACAGTCTGAGGATGAGAACTCGCCAGTGCAAGGCAAAGTGTGAAAGCCAGAGGGTCTCCCTGGCTGCACATGGGGACTCTTGTTTCTTTCAGTCAAAATGCAGATAAGCAGAGGAGAAAGAGAGCTCCAGAGAAAGTTTGGATTTCAGCATGTGTAGGTCTGCTCCATGAAGATGAGGGCTTTGATTGGGAAGGAGTGAGGTACTGAGTTTGGAATAAGGGTTTGTATGGACATATGTTTTTGTTTTTCTTGGGTAAATATGTGGAAGTGGAATTTTTGGGTCACATGGTAGGTTTAAGTTTAAGTTTTTCAGAAACTGCCAAATCGTTTCCCAAAGTGGTTGTGCTATTTTACATTCCTACCAGCAATGTATGAGACTGCCAGTGGCTGCATATCCCCACCCACCTTGTATTGTCAGTCTCGAACTTTAGCCATTTCAACTGCTCTGTGGTATCTCAACGTGGTTTTAATTTGTACTTCCCTAATGACTGAAAATACTGAGTGCTGTTTCATGGTCTTCCTTACCATGTGCATATCTTCTTTTGTGAAATATCTATCCAAATATTCTGTCCATTTTAAAAGGGTTGTTTGTCTTCTTGTTGAGTTGGAAGAGTTCCACGGATTCAAGTTCTTTGTCAGATGTATGACTGGAGAATATGTTCTCCCAGTGAGTAGCTTACCTCTTTTCATTTTTAAAAACTCCTATCTGTACCAGAATTTCATTTTCCTGATGGTGTGTTTTGAAGAGTAGAAGGCTTTCATTTTGGTAAAGTTCAATTACTTAGTTGTTTTTCTCTATGGTTGATGCTCTTTGTGTTCCAAGAAAACTTTTTCTATTCCTAGGTCCTAAAGATTTTTTTTATCATTCTTTATTAAATCTTCACTAATCATGTTTTTGCCCCTATGAGACCACAGTGACTTTTCTCATCAAGTTCACCAGCAGCAAATTCTTGGTTTTCTTCTTAGTAGACCCATGAGAAGCATCTGGTTCTTTCTCTCTGACATACTTTCTTTTTGTGGTTCTCAGGAAGTCACATCCTCATGGGCTTCGTCCTCCTTCCCTGGTCACGTCTCAGTATTTCAGTATTCGTTACCATTGTCTCCTTTTGTCTGTGCTTTCTTTCTTTTTTTTTTTTTTTTTTTGGTCATTTAAAGTCCCCCTAGCCTCAGACCTTGGTTCTCTTATTTATTAATACTTATATCCACTGCCTTGACAATCTCATCAGTTTCTGATAGAATCAAATTTACATCTTCAGCCCAGAACTGTCTTTTAAACTCCACATTTGCACATCTTTCTTCCACAACTCCACTAGGGTGACTTTGCAAATGTTGACAAAATCATACTTTGAGTTTCCCCTTGCTGCAACCTCCTGGGCTCTTAGTCTTTTCCACTTCAGTTAATAGCATCTTCATCTTTCCCACGGTCAGGCCACAAGGCCTTGGAGCTACCCACCTTGACTCCTTTCTTTCACTCCTGTCCATTATCTACTCAGAAACGAATTTTGTGGGCAGATCCTCAAACCATGCCCAGGATACGGCCCTTCTCACCATTTCTGCAGCTCTCCCTGAGCTTACCCAGGACTGCATCACCTTTCCCTGGATCACTGCAGCGGCCTCTTTATGGTCCTCCTTGCCTTTACTCTTGTCCCTGTGTAGCTACTGCCAACACAGCAGGTAGCCTGGTCCTTGAAATGTAGATGATACGATGTCACTACACACATCAAAACCCTGCAGAGTTTCCCCATGTAATTGGAGTAAAACCTGCAGATCTTACAAAAACCAACAAGGCCTCTGTGGCCTGATGCCCCGTCCCATCCCTGAACTCACCTTTTTTTTGTTCAGCTCCACTGCAGCCATACTATACTGGCCACCTTGCTGTTTCTCCAAAGTGCAAGGCACATTCCTGCCTTGGACATTAAAAAAATTGAAATATAACTTACACACTATAAATTTCACCCTCTTAAAGTATAATTCAGTGGTTTTTTTTTTAGTATATTCAAAAGGCACCCCAACCTCTACACTCATTTCAGGTCGTCATTTCCAGAAGAAATCCCACCCCATTGTCTCCTGCCTTTGTGTGTGTGTGTGTGTGTGTGTGTGTGTGTGTGTGTGTGTGTGTGTAAATTGCAAAGGAAGCTTTATAGACAGTGAAAATATAGTGCTTTCATTGCTCAAAGTGTGTAATGTACAAGAACTTGAAGTTATGTAGTTTCCTTGTTGACCATCTGGCTACAGTTCAAACAGTTACTGCTTCAAAAGCTAAATTTAATAATCTTCCAAAACTGCTTTTAAAATAAAATTCTTAAATTATAGCAATAAACAAAAATATACAATTAATATTGCAGTTTGTCAAAAAACATGTATGAGATTTCAACTCTTATTCTTAAAAAGCTATAAAAATCAATATTTTGGCTAAGTTATAAACATGCTTATAATGCAATTATTTGTATAACTCTAGTAATGCTTATGGTGGCTATAAGATCAGAATAGTCTTAAAAAAAATAAAAAATAAAAATATTTAGTCCCATGATTTATCTGTAGAATGTGTTTATATATGCCTAAATTTTAGCATTTGCTGTATTATCATTGCTCTAATTCAAAAAGTCACATATGACAGATGAGACAAAACCACCTATGAACTGGCATATCAGTTTACTTCTCAGCTTGTAAAAATATCATTAGTTCATTGATGTGGTAAACAATTTCAATTCTGATTGCTTTGCAGGAAAACAAGATAATCTGTCACTCAAGCTGGAGTGCTTTGGTGTGATCTTTGCTCACTGCAACTTCTACCTCCCAGGTTCAAGTGATTCTCCTGCCTCAGCCTTCCAAGTTGCTGGGATTACCGGCATGTGCCACCATGCCCAGCTGATTTTTATATTATTAGCAGAGATGGAGTTTCACCATGTTGGCCAGGCTGGTCTCGAACTCTTGGCTTCAGGTGATCTGCCTGCCTCAGCATCCCAAAGTGCTGGGATTACAGGTGTGAGCCACCGCACCTGGCTTTGCAATGAACTTTATGGTTCAATTGCATACAGGCAATGTGTTATATATGAAAAAATTACTAACTGAACTATAGGTATTAAATAATGAAAAAAGTTAGCAGTTTATTTTGATTTGTTTTATTTAATGGTTCAGGAAATCATAGCCATCAGCTGTTCCAGTGGAATTCAGGAATCTTGGTGGAGTTGTTAGTATGTGAAACTTATAGGTAAAATACAAGAATACTTTTGATTAGCACTGTTAAGGGATCTCTCTAAAATTGACTCACTAGTTTCATTCTCAAGCCATGTTGACCGGGGCCACTCAACATGGCTTTTATCATGCCTGATATTAATGAATGTTGTTGTTTTACAATAAATTCATGATCATCAAAGGATATAAATTTGACATATGTAGCATCAGGGCTTTCATAGCCACCATAAGTTTTCTCTTCACCATCCATTATGTCCTTATGAAATTCCACAGTTTCGGGAAAGTCTACCTCCAGACTTTTGCATTGCCTTTCCCCCTGCGTCGATTGCCCTCCATTTTGTCTTTGTCCATTTGTATTGACATAGAGAAGTACCTGAGTCTGGGCAATTTATTAAAAAAAGAGGCTTATTTGACACATGGTTCTGCAGGCTGTATGGGAAGGAAATGTGGTGTCAGCATCTGGTTGGCTTCTTGTAGGGGACTCAGGTTGCTTCCACTGATGGTGGGAGGCGAAGGGGAGATGGCTATGTAGAAGTCACAAGGTGAGAGAGGAAGCAAGAGAGAGAGGGGAGTACCCAGCTCTTCCTAATAGCCAGCTCTCATGCGAGAACTGACCCATTACCTCTAAGCCAGTGCCAAGCCATTCACAAGGGGTCCTCTCCCAAGACCCGAACAACTCCGCTAGGCCTTGCCTCCAACATCTGAAACAAATTTCAACATGAGGTTTGGAGGGGCAAATATCCAAACTAAAGCTCACTTCCTTACCTCCTTTACCAGGGGGGGCATACCCTGACTACCCTGTTTAAAATCTCTGTCTCCTTTAGTTTTTATTTTTTCCATTCTACTCATCATGTTCTAACATACTATAATATACTCATTTATTCTCTTTATAATTTATTGCGTTCTCTGGCAACAATGTAGGGACATTTGTGCTGTTCACTGGTGAAATCTAAGCACCTAGAGCAGTGCCTGGTGCACAGAACATGTTTATTAAATATTTACTGATGAGATGAACAAGCCAATGAAATCATGAGTGAAGGTCAACCACCTTTCTTTATGTAAGTGTGACCGGGCACCCTCTGCCTCCCTTGAGGATAGTCTTACCTGCTCTTTTTTCACCAAAACCCACATTTGACTAGAAGAGGTAATGCAGATAATTTACTGAGGTTCTTGAGGGAGACAGAGGAGGAAGTGGTTACAACCAACATTTAATCACTACATCTCTTCAACAGCCTCCTCTTATCCTAAATTCTTCTCCCCATAGCAGCTGACTCAATTTTCCTATTTTTTTTTCCTTTTTACAGAATCTCTCTTCTCCTTTTTGGCCAGCTCTCTGTGTCTTTCCTGACACTTCCCTTTGCCTTGCACACCCATTCAGCAAAACAAAACACTGGCCTGCTCTGCCAGACAGCTGGCTGTTCATTTCTTCCTAGACCAGGGCAGTGTGTGGGGATTCTAACACTTCCACACATTTTTGAGAATCGTTGACTCCACCCTCAAGGCCTCTCTACCTGGATGTGCAAGGCAATTATTCCAAGTATCCACAGCTTACTATTCTAAGCCTATGTCCTCAGCTCCTAAGAAGGTGTGAAATTCTTTCTTGTTTTGGAAAGCAAGGGAAGAATTAGAGGTCTCTTCCGATCCTTATTCTTTGAAAAAAACACAAATGGGGTATTTCAAGAGGCAAGAATAGGAGAGGCTGAGAAGCACATGGAACTGTAATGAGGGGCCTGCAGCTTTAAAGGTGAGTCTCCCCAGAGGGGAAACCTGAGCCCCAGGCCTGGGGTTCTTTGCTCTCCAGGTTCTTTTCCTTCCACCTGGTTCACACTGCTTGGAGTGTGGCTGTGCTCACAGGCATGAGATAGTCTAAAGACTGGGGTCTGTTTGCTGTGACTGTGTTTTATCATTTGAATGGTTGCTTTAGCCTTCATAATATGTATCCTTACCTTATCATAGTCGATCTTTGAGTGTTTTTATAGCGCTTTATAGACAGTATTAGACTCTCATGATAGTTATTCCCATTTCCCTGCTCCTGGCTTTTTGTGCTATTGTCATACATTTTACTTCTACATATGTTGTAAATGCCACAATTACATCTTTAATTTTTAAATAAGAACAAAATCTCACACAGTTACTCATGCAGCTAACAACTCCTGATACTCTTTATTCCTTTGTGTAGATCCAGATTTCCATGCGGTCTCAATTTCCTTCTGCGGAGGATCTTCCTTTAACGTTTCTTATAGTGCAGGTTTGCTGGTGATGAATTTCTTTAGCTTTTTATTTCTGAAAACAGTCTTTATTTAGAAATATATTTTTGCTGGATATGGAACACTATGCTGACATTTACATCTTTAATCCAACTGGAATTTATATTTGTTTATGATAGTCATTAAAGTCCATTTTTGAAACTATAAGTCTAGATTTCTAGCCACCCTGAAATCAATGGGATCCTACGTTAGTTAGGTCTTCTTTTGGTTCTGGCTCTACTTACTGTTAATCTCCTTTTCTGATGCCTTTTCTTCATTCAGTACTTTAAAGATGTTGCTTTATTCGTGCATTGTTTCAGGCAAGAAATCTGTCATTCCCATCTCTGTCTCTGTATGTAATATGTCTTTTTACTCTGGTTGCTTTTAAGATTGTCTCTTTATCACTGGTTTTGAGCAACTTAATACTGAGGTGTCTTGTAGTTTTCTTTGAGTTTTTTTGGGCTTGGGGTTTGTTGAATTTTTTTGATCTATGGGTTTATAGCTCTGATTGAATTTGGAAATTTTCAGTCATCATTTCTTCAGATATTCTTTCTGTTCCACACTCTCTGTTCATTTCAATGTTTTGATTATTTTCTTTCTCTTGGTGTCTTATTTTGGATAGTTTCTCTTTCTTCAAGGTCCCTAATATTTTCATCTGCAATGTCTAATCTGTTGTTAATCCCATCCAATATATTTTTTATTTTATAATCTTATGCATCTGTAGCTTTTATCTCTAGAAGTGCAATTTGCCTGTTTTACAGGTTCCATGTAGCTAATATTTGCAATGTAAAATGCAGTTATAATAACTGTTGTAGTGTCCTTGTTTGCTTATTTTAATGTCTTTGTCAGTTCTGGATCAGTGTTGATTGGTTGATTTTTCTTCTTCTTACGTTTTCTTTTTCTTTGCCTGTTGGTCATTTTCAATGGAATATCAGACATTGTGAATTTCACCCTGTTAGGTCCTGCATATCTTTGAATTTCTAATCTTTGTTTGGGATGTAGTTAAGCTACTTGGAAACAGTCTGATCCCTTTGGGTCTTGTTTTTAAGATTTGTTAGGTAAAGAGAGAGCAGTGTTTAATCTTGGACTAATTATCCCCTACTATTACTGAGGCATCACCCTCTGTGTACTCTACCCAGTGTCCCAATGTCCTATCATTCTGACAGGAGCATGCACCAGTCCTGGTACTGTATGAGCACCAGGTTCCATTTGCTCGAATTCTCTTGCCAGACTTGGGTTAGTTTCTCTGCATTCATATGCTGAATATTCAGGGGAGACCCTCTGCAGATCCCTGTCCATTCTCTCTGTGAAGCTGTTTCCTATATGGTACTCTTTTTTGCAAAGTCTAGTTACCTCTGTATTCTCAGCTTTGTTGCCTCAACTTAGGAATCCTGCATTTTCCTGCTATCCCTCTCCCTGCCCCATGGCTTGAGAGGCCTCCAATAAGCTGGGGCAATCAGATGGCTCACCTCACTTGTGCGCATCTCTTGGGGATCACTGTCCTCAGTTGCTTGTTGACCAGTGTCTTAAAAACTATTGTTTCATATATTTTATTTATTATTTTTATGGATTCAGACAAGAGGGCAAATCAAGACCTTGTTACTCCCTCTTGGTCAGAAATGGAATCCACCTGCAATATGTAGATACTAGTAATTCTTTTATAGGGATCAAATGTGCTAATGATTGTAAAACGTGTAGTCTAGAGCTTGGCAGAGAGTAAGTACTCAGTTAACATTAGATATCGCCACCGCTGACAATGCTGTTACTACTGGTGCTGCCATTGCTGCTAGTAATGATCTCAAATGGATGAAATACATTAATTCAAGTGCTTAGCCATGACCTGGTGGTTAGTAAGTCCTCTGTTAATATTCCTCCTCCTAATGTGGATGCTATGCTATTCCTCCTACAACTGTTATTATTATTACAATCAGACTAACAACCCTGGACTCAAAGAGACTCACTGGCATGTAATAGAACCTGACCAACATCTTCCCAGAGGTTGTAACTAAGGTTGTTTCTGAGATGTGGAGTGAACATGAATCCTCTAATCCAAGCCTAGGTGGACAGATCCAGGGGAAACTTGTAGGGGATTCTTGCTTTGGTTTGGGAGATGTATGTTTCCTAGAAGTTATAAACCAGCATTAAGAAATTTAGCTTCTCTGTTATATAGTCTCCTCAACACAGGTTATGCCTCCCTTGTGTCCCCCAGTTATCTCATTATAATTTCCTAGAGTTGAGAGGTGGGGACAAGAAAGGGAGCTAGCACCTGCTGAGGGCCTGCTGTGCACCAGAAGCTCCGCCTGATGCTGCAATGGTCACTTCCCTTGATTTCTGAGCCTTATTTTCATCAAGTATAAAACGGAGATAATTGTATGAATCATGCTGTGTTATTATGAACATGAATTTAAACATGTATAAAGTGCTGTGGGTAGAGCTTGGCATTGTCTGTATTTGATAAATTTTATCCATCATTATTATCTTCACAAAAATCCTCCATTGTAGCTGGCATTTTTGTTCCGACTTTACTGATAGATTGGATGTTGCTCACATAAGACACCTGATCGAGCCAATCTCAGTCCCACAGGGAGTGACAAACCCATCTAGATGCCACTCGCTCATCCAATACTGAGGCTCTCCCATATTCTAAGCCTGGGGCACACAGGTTTCTCACAGAGCACAATGTGCAGACAGGCAGATAAATATACAAGTATTGGCTAGTGCGGTGGCTCATGCCTGTAATCCCAGCACTTTGGGAGTCTGAGGCAGGCGGATCATGAGTTCAGGAGTTCAAGACCAGCCTGGCCAAAGAGACCAGCCTGGCCAACACGGTGAAACCTCATCTCTACTAAAAATATAAAAATTAGTGGGGTGTGGGGCGGGTGCCTGTAATCCCAGCTACTCAGTTGGCTGAAGCAGAATTGCTGGAACCTGGGAGGTGGAGTTTGCAAAGAGCCGAGATTGTACCATTGCACTCCAGCCTGGGCAACAGAGTGAGACTTTGACTCAAAAAAAAAAAAAAAAATTTACAGGTGTAATATAATATCATGGGAACACTGGTAAAAGCTTATGTAGAAGGGACTGACTTTACATGGTTTTAGGAGAGGGAAGGTTGTAAGTAATCTTTGCTTGGACAAATTTTTGAGCTGTGTTAGTGTTCACCTAATGGCAAGAGTGGGGAAGTACATTCTGAGCAGAGAGAATGCGAGTCAGGGCCAAGACGCATAACATTGCCAGCTGACCCGTATGTGTGGACCATAAAATACCCCAGGGTTTGATGAGAACATCATCTGCAGAAGGAGCTTCTTGATGCCAAAAAAGAAGGCAGATTTTTATCTTGCAGGCCAATGGAAGCCACTGAAGGATTTTAAACTGTAAAGTACCTACGACAGTTGTGCAGCCTTTTTATAAAAGCCAAAAATACTGTAAATTATCATATTCTTATGATCACAAACCAAATAGTACATAATTAGGTGTTAGGGACTGATTGCTTGGTACAAGTCTTCACACTGCCATCTCTGCAGGTGGGATCTCACACCGTTGTCCAGGTCTTCACACTGCCGTCTCTGCAGGTGGGATCTCACAG
>NW_022437107.1:871825-898381 GCF_009761245.1 Sapajus apella
ACACTGCCGTCTCTGCAGGTGGGATCTCACAGTGTTGTCCAGGTCTTTGCACTGCTGTCTCTGCAGGTGGCATCTCACACTATTGTGCAGGTCTTCACACTGCTGTCTCTGCAGGTGGGATCTCACACTGTTGTCCAGGTCCTCACACTGCTCTCTCTGCTGGTGAGGTTCTCTCCTGAGAGGACCACTGGCTGGAGGCCCCCAGTCTGTGTTAGGGGATTGTCGTGAGCAAATGTCAGTTCAGGGTGTGAAGGCAAGAAGCCAGTGTCTGGGTGTAGACTCCCTAAAGCCCAGAATGAGGAATGGCTGAATCTGCAGTGGTCCTGAGCTCAATGTCTCTTAATTAACATCCTAGTCAGCTCTTGTGGAGAGCTCCAAAGTGCAAGGCTTTGCTAAGGGTTGTATAACAAGGTGAGTTTTTCTCCACTTTGATTTATCTGTTAACTTGTTCTTATTCACTTTTGACTCTCTAAAAATTGTTGAAATGTCCTTTTCACTAGTGGCCTTTCTCTTCACTGTTATAAGGTTCTTACTGTTTTTATACCTCTTATACCTTCCTATAGATTTCAATTTAACTCTCTTGAACTAGAATCCTAGTTTTGCTTTATGAAACGGGTTTCCGACATCTGTAGTGCACACGCCTCTTGGAGGGGCATGGCCTGGATGTAGGGGGACCTACTCAGAGAGTATTGATCTTGTGGTCCAGCTGATAAGGGATGGGGTGCTGAATTGAGGGGAGTAGTGAGCCCAGAAGGCAGGAAGGACCTAGAGAAGCCCACGGGCAGCACCACAGGTCTGGTAAGGAAGGCACAGGAGAGTTGGAGGGTGAGATGCCTACCAGGTCTTAGACACGACTGGCTGGGTTTGCAGCAAAGCACAAGGAGAAATGAATTGGGAGCAGAATACGGAAGACCAATTCGGACAATTTGAATCTGTAGTGTCACTGAGATATCCTGGTAGTTATGTCTGTAGATGGGGTGCTTGGGAGACATGTGCAGAAGAAAATATGGATTTATGAGTCATTAGTGCAGGACTTGATGACATGGTGTGCTGTGTTGGGGGTCCCAGAGGCCACCCTCAGCCTCAGCAATTCACTAGAAGGATTCACAGAACTCAGAAGAGCTGTGATGCACGTGGTTATGGTTTATTACAATGAAAGGAGGAGATGAAACCCGGCAAAGGCAAAGGCCATGAGAGCGGAGTTCAGGGGAGGTTGGCTGTCAGCTTCCAGTTGCCCTCTCCCAGTGAGTCTGCACAGAAGCACCTACTTCTCCCCATAGTGATGGGTGACAACAATATGGAGGACCGGCAGTCAAGCAGTCTTAGCCCTGGTTTCCAGGGGTTTCACTGGAAGTTGGTCACCTAGGCATGGGGTACCCAGGCCACTAACCTTAGCTGCTCAGTCTCCAGCCCCTGCAGAGGTCGACTTCACACCACATGGCCGGAGACCAACCCCCCTCCTCTTCCACACGGACTAAATCATGTTGTCAGCATAAAGTATGCGGCAGGGCCCAAGGCCCCAGGAAAAGAGACGCTCTTCTCAGGCAGGACATTCCCAGGGCAGGGATTAGAGGTTTACTCCCGGAGCCAGGCAAAAGCCAGACCTTTCTTGGAATTTAACATGTGGGATGGGATGAAGTCCCTAGGATGGGTACAGAGGACGGAAAGCGAGGAGACTCGCAGGCAGTGCTGTAGAGCACCCCAACTTCCCAGGGAGAGTCAGAGAAAGAGAAAGAATGTCAGGCAAGAGGACGGCCTAGATGGTGCCCTGGAGCCAAGGGCACAGGGCGGCCAAGGGAACCACACCACATGTGACAGGGAATTCAGGCAGGAGGCTGCCTGGAAAAGGTCCATGGACTTAGCCATTTGGGGTGAGAACCATTTTAACAGAATGTTTCCACTGGAGTGGCTGGGGCTGGACGCCTGACCGGGGTTGGCTGGAAATGTTGGGTGGTAGGAACGGGAGCACAGGCGTATGATGTGAGCTGCTTGACTGTGAAGGGAAGGAGAGTGACAGGGTGGCAGCTGGCAGGGAACAGCAGGTGGAGAAACATGTTTCCCTAAACATGGGATATGGGAAAACATGATAAGTGTAGAGGTTGCTGGCAAGAGGCTGGAAATGCGAGTGAGCGAGAGTGAGAGAAACTGCGAGGGAGAGACAACCTGGAAATTTGGGATGGAGAGCGTGCTGTGCAGAGAGGGATCCTGGGGGACAGAGGAGGCTGTAGGATCTGGAGAGCCACTCTAGAAAAAAGAACGGGAACTGACGGCGGAGATAGGAACTGCAGAGGATGGCTGAGGCACTTAGCACGTTGTGAACTAATGCAGAATGTCAGAGTGTGATAAAGAAACAGAGGGTGCAATTTTGGAGATTATGTCTGATGACAAAGCCGGTGGTGTGGCCCCGGAACTGGACAGGTGAAGTGCAGTGGGGTCTGGGGCCTAAGAAGTGCTGAAAGTCAGAGTTGGAGTTTGATCACCCCCAGGACCAAGTTGCCTAACCTGAATGAGAGGCAGGCACTGGACTGGAAGCTCCACTGGGTTGGTATTCTGGAAGCTCATGGTAATGTCCTCATGGTAAGGTAGCTGTGAAGATGACTTAAGCCGTAGGTAGCAGTAAGCCTAAAATAAACTGGCTGAAGCAATGTGGAAATGTGGGATGTCAGCCTCAGAGCCAGCTGATCGTGGGACTCCAGGTCTGTTTCTTGGCTGTTCTCCAAGCTTGGTTGTCCTCGGTATGTGGGCTTAATTCTTTGAAAACGTTTAATTAAAAAAATTGTGATAAAATACATATCACATAAAATCACCGTCTTAACCATTTTAAGGGTACAGTTTAATGGTGGTAAGGACATTCCTATTGTTGTACATTACTATCATCCATCTGCAGAACTCTTCTCATCTTATAAAACTCAAATCCTGTGCCAATTACACAAATAACTGCCCTTCCCCTTCCCCCAGCCCTGACAACCACCATTCTACTTTCTGTCTCTCAGCTGACTACTCTAGGAACCTCATATACATAGAATAATATGGTATTTGTCCTTTCGTGTCTGGCTTATGTCACTTGGCCTCATGTCTTCAAGGTTCATCCATGTTGTAGGATATGTCAGAATTTCCTTCCTTTTTCAGGGTGAATAATTTTCCATAGTATAGACAGACCACACTAGAAAAAATCTATTCGCCCATCAATGGATGTTTAGGTTGCTTCTATCTGTGGGCGATTGTGAAGAAGGCTGCTGTGAATACGGATGTACAAATATCTCTTTGAGTCCCTGCTTTCATTTCTTTTGGGTGGATACCCAGAAGTGGAATTGCTGGGTTTCATAGAATTCTACAGATAATATTTTGAGGAACTACTGGACCATTTTCCATAGCTACTATGCCATTTTATATTCCACCAACTATGGGTTTAATTCTTAAGCTGCTTCTCCCCTGGTGGCAAATGTTCAGGGCCTTGCCCCCCATGCTGTGACCTCAGAGGGAGGAGAAAAGCTGCCTGGGATCCAGCAGCAGTGATGAGACCCAGTCTGCTTGATGGACTCAGGGCACAGGGCTAACCCTGAACCAATGACTATGGCAAAGGACTCGTGGGCTTTAGACAACCCACCGCCACCCCCACCCCTATACCTTGGAACTGGGGCTGTCGTCAATACCCTCATAAGTGCGTTTGCTGCATGGATAGTGCTGGGGGAAAATTCCAGGAGTATCCAGGCAGCAAACACACAGATTCCAGTAAGGGGAACATCGCTGTTGTGACCAGCTGTGTCCCAAGAGTGCTGGAACACAGATTTTTTTCTTTGAACAGCTGTACGAAGTTATAATTAGCATACAAAAAACTGCACATGTTTAAAGGGTACAGTTTGCTAAGTTTTGATCTGTGTGTACCTGAGACACCAATTTGACTAATCATCAGTTTAAAGAATTATCAATATGTTTCCTGGAAAAAGATCATGTAATTATCCCCTGCATTCCAATATTATCTTAGGATCCATCACTTGGTTTTCTCTGATTCTTACCATAATACTCAGGAGGCACCTGCTTCCAGTTTTGCATATTAGGACACCGCAGTGCTGGAGCAGCATCTCCGAGTCAGTGAAGCGGTCCCAGGAAGGACATCTCTTCGTGGTGGAACCATCAAAGTGTATGTAAAGACAGTTTTTCTCTAAAAAACTAAATGGGTTACTAGGGACCAAATCCAGAGCCTTGACCCACTTAACTGGATCCCTTGGCTGATCTTGACTGGGCCATGGGCTGGACCCAGAATGTGTGTCTCTAGGCCCTCCAGCCCTCCAGAAAGGCACTCATGCTCACACACCAGGGCCTAAGCCTGAAGACCAGTAGGTGGCCAGTGACTCAGGATTGTTAGGAAAAGGCTGTCTTGTGAACACATGGTTTTCTTTCATTAACTTTGTAATGAAGTGGGGGCACTCTTGCCACACTTGGAGACATGTCTCCGCAGTGTGTCATCTACAGTGGGAGAAGACACTTGGGCCGCATTCCTCCAGTTTCGGGGAAAGGAACCTCTGCCTCAGGCCTCGCGGGGTTGTTTACCAGCTTACAGCCTCTGGCAATAGAGTCACAGCCTCTTTCCAGGCCACTTTCCCACAGTCACTTCGATGATTTAAGGTTACATTAGGAAAGAGATGGCAGATGCCAGGTCCCAGGTCCATGACCAAACAAAGATTTGGAGGAAAAAGCTTTGGAAACAAATAAGTCTGTTTCTTCCAAAAGCCACATGTCAGCAGGTGACGGGTAGGCTCTGCTGAAGCTTTCACTGCAGCCATTACTGGCTCTTGTGAAAAGGTCAAGGCTGTAATTCAGACACGGCAGCCACTTCCCAGCCTCACAAAGGGAACATGGCATGCAAATACGGAATAAAGGGTAGGCTCCGCTTAGACCCTGGTCACTCAACTACCCCGGGAACTTGGGTTACCAGATGGTGCCCTCCTGCCTGCCTCAGAGGCCCCTCCAGCCTGGGCATGGTGCACCCGAGAGCCGTCTCCAGGAAGCCCTCTCCGTCGTGCTGCATATGCTGGGGTCCTTCTCTGTACCCCAGAATTGGACAGGCAGGCCTGCCCTTTTCTTCCCTCCCTTTGAGAATGAAGAGCCTGTGGGCCCTGGGATGTTCAAGCTCTCCCTCAGCATCTCTTTAAGCATCAGCATCAGGTTAAGTCTAAGAGGCCAGGACAGACCCTGCCTCCCGAGGTCTGGCCTTGGTTCCATATTCCCGGCATCAACTCAAAAAGGTGGCTGACCAGTGGTAGGCCCTAAACAGCCCTGTTTGAGGGCTGGTGCTCTAGTATGACTGTGTGAGCCTCCTCACCCGAGCCCTGGGCCTCAGACAGGGGACCTGCCTTCGGCGGGTGGCCTGGGATGATTTGACCTCCATGCTGCTGGCCTAGCCTCCTGGGCTTTGTGTGGCTCTGGGCGGGCGGGCGCTACTCTAGCAGGGCCTCCTGGGGCAGCAGAGAAAGCACCCCAGTCCCCTTTCCCACCCTCTAACAGCGGGGACTTGGACTTCTCTGGGTGTCCCAGGCCCTTCTGGTTGCAGCAGGAGGATCCTGTGCGTTTGATCTAAATCTGGTCTCCTGCTGGAGAGGCCCAAACAATCTCAGTCAAAACAGTATTAACAGGAAACCTGTCTCTCAGGGCCAAGAATGCAACCAAAATAGCTCCAAGTCTTCAATTCCGAGAGCACCGTTTGGGAGGGCTTCACCTGAAAGAGACAATAAGTGGAACTGTCCCCAGATCTCCCGCCCTGCCTCTGCACCCTCCATGGGTTCTGGTGGAATACAGGGAGGGTGGGGCTGCTGGGTGCCAGGCTCCCCAGGCCTGTGGTGAGCCTGACTTTCCTCCGAAGGCAGAGCTGGGAATTCCAGCTCCAATCCCACTGTGCTCTTGAGAATGCCACAATTAAAAGGCTTGTTTTGACTAAATTAACTGACAAAGTTTTTTTTTTTTTGAGATGGAGTATCGCAATGCTGCCCAGGCTGGAGTGCAGTGGTGTGGTCTTGACTCACTGCAACCTCTGCCTCCTGGGTTCAAGTGATTCCCCTGCCTCAGCCTCCCGAGTAGCTAGGATTACAGGTGCCTACCACCATGCCTAGCTAATTTTTTTTTGATTTTTAATAGAGATGGGGTTTCACCACGTTGGCCACGTTGGTCTTGAACTCCTGACCTCAGGTTATCCACCCACCTCAGCCTCCAAAAGTGCTGTGATTACAGGCATGAGACACTGTGCCTGGCCTGCGTATTTTGTTTGGTGGACATAACAGAGAATTTTAGGAGGAAAAAAAATCATTTTTTTTTAAAAGCATCTAATTTCACTGTGAAATATTTATGAACTCAAGAAACACTACAAGGAAGAAGATAAAAGTCACCCATAATCTTAAAATACAAAGAGAACATAGCTCAAGCCTGTGGGAAAGCTCAACATTTCTATTTATGTGTACACATCTACACAGACACCAGACACACATCACACTTTTTAATGGGTTTGTGTATCTCTTGCTTCATTATTTTCCTCTCCCTCCAGGCAGCCCTTGCTGCCAGCTTCCAGAGGTATTTGGAAGCATCTACGTATTTGCTCAGAGCTTTCGTGTGCAAGTGGTAGCACAGCAAGGTACTTTTGTGGCCCTTCCTTTCCTTTTGAACTTGACTCTGTACCTTGGAGAGCCTTCCAAATCAGTATAGACCTGCTTCTTTACAAACTTTTATAATATTCTACTGTATGATGACATCATAATTTATTCAGTGCCCTATTGTGAACATTTAAATTGTTTTCAGACTTCTTAAAAATTAATATTCAGTTTCTCACTTTGTAGCGGTGCTGTCCCCAAATCAAACACTTCCCGTCCTGACCGCTGTTGCCAGCCTGCCCTCCTCTGAGCTTGTCCACCTGCACTCCCACTTGCCATATCTAGGACAGTGTTGATCTCCTGGCACCTCACTCATACCGTTTGCCATCACAGCTTTTGAATTTTGCCAACTTGCTAAGTGAAGAATAACACTGCCTTTCTTTTAAGAGTGAGATTGAAATCCATTCCGGTATTTGAAAGCATTTGCACTTTTGTTTCTCTGAACTGTCCATGTTTCTTTGCTCACTTTTCTGCTGGGTTGTTGCTATCTCTCTTTTTCTTGCCTCTTTTTGATAACGCACTTTTTACTTTTTAGCCACTACTTCTTTACTTCTTCTTAGCCCAGCAAGAATAGAAGCCACCCACAATATGGTTTCTTTTTCTTCTTTCAAATCTCCTACCTCACAGACTGTCTGCTTCTTGCAAACACGGCTTCCCCATGGTTCCTCACTCAGCCTGTTTCCTGATGCTTTCCTTGACAAGTGACCAATCTAGGTCCAGAGTGCCTCCTACCACCAACCCATGCACCCAGCTCCCAGAGGGAAATTTTATTCTGCAGAGAAACTTCTAGTAATGTACCACACATGCTGGAAGAGGAAGCATGCCAGGTGGTAAAGAAAATATTTAGTTATTTTGGCTGGAAATTCTTTCCTCCATAAAATTATCTGTGGTAGTTGGTGGAGGGAAAAAAGCTTTTAGAGTTGAATATTATTGATTCAGTTTCTTCACAGTTGTTCTGGCAAAGTCTATGTAATTGCAAAAAACGATTTGCTTTACTTAGAGTTTTGCTCCTCATTCATTATTCTGAGATGTGAAGTTCTAAAGAGACTGAGGTCTCTATCAGGAAAGGTTTCCTCACCATCAGTCTGAATGTGGTATGTCATCTGAACTTTTGCCTGTGATTTTTAAATCCTTTAAAGTTTTTTTCTAAGTATTGGCCTTTTAGTTCCATCTTTTAAGAAATAGCCACAGGAAAAGGACTATAGCTAGCACAGTGGACAAACATAAATACCATTTTGCAGAAACGACCAGACTTTTTCCACTCTGTCCTCCCCAGTCTGCTCCCTGCCCAGTGATAGTGAGATCCACTCTGTGTCTTTCTTCCCTCTCTTCTCATCTGTGCGTTTGGAGGCATCAGGATCTAGAGAGTTACGCACCAGGCTCTGCCCCTCATTCCTCATTTTTATGAATTTTATTTCTGTGTTGAAGGCAGAGGCTCCCTTGCCACTAAATTGCTGACTGCTTGGTTTGGATGCTCAGCCTGTGACCTGCTCAAGGAGGATGCCACCAGGGTGGTCTGTCACTTCTGAACCATGAGGGATGTTCAGACCTAGCTGTTCTTAGTTCAAAATTCTACTGTTCAGAAAATGATTTTGTTTCTTTTTCCCCTATAAACATTAATAAAGGATTCATCATCTTATCATATTTGCCACATAATCTTTGCTATGTAGGCTACATTTTTTTTTCCAAAGGAGAAATATTATCTCAGACTGCAGGTAATCTGCCAGTGTTTGTAATTATGAATACTGAATGTATCTAGAATCATTGCTATCTTGCTCTCTGCTGGCATTGGAGAGTACCAACAGTAATAAACATAATGAAAAGAGTAATAGCAATTGTGAAGCACTTCATATGTGCTGGACACTCTTGAAAGCACTTGATTTTTATTAACTCATTTGATCCTCATAAAAAATGGGAGGAACACTTGCTACCTTTGTTTTACAAGAGGAGATCTTGGCACAGGGAGGTTAAAAACCTTGTCTGAGGTACATAGCCACAAGTAGAGCAAGACTGGAATTGCACAACACTGCACGCATTATGCAATGAGAGAATTTGCTGGACCAGGAAGTTGAACTAAGAAATTCATCAGCTGGCTGGGCGCAGTGGCTCTTGCCTGTAATTCCAGCACTTTGGGAGGCTGAGGCTGGTGGATCACTTGAGGTTAGGAGTTTGAGACGAGCCTGGTCAACATGGTGAAACCCCGTCTCTACTAAAAATGCAAAATTAGCTGGGAGTGGTGATGGGTGCCTATAATCCCAGCTACTTGGGAGGCTGAGGCAGGATAATCGCTTGAACCTGGGAGGCAGAGGTTGTAGTGAGCCGAGATCGTGCCACTGCACTCCAGTCTGGGCAACAAAGCCAAAAAAAAAAAGAAAGAAACTCATTAGCCAACAATGATTATTGAATGGGCATCATAGCTGAGATTGGTGCTAAGACCCCTGAAAGTATTATGGGTGATTTGGAGCCAAACCATAGCTGGGTCTAGGAATATTGGAAGGTTTTATTTCCAGAAGCTTAACTTTTATTTTCCTTTTTTATCCAGACAAGTTTTCAGGAGCATTCCTTGGGGGAATTTATAATGAATGGCATTTGGAGGATGTTATTAGTAATAATAAATGTACACCCCACTGGGATTATTTAGAAGGCAAAATGTATATGCCTTTCTTTCCAATTGAGAGCCCTCCCTGTGTGATTGGAACTGCAGCCATGGTAGGATTGTGTGTGTGGTCACGCTTGCCCTCGTGCTAGCTAGGGCACTCTGGCTAATTTAGACACGGTCTTTTTCCTCGCAGCCTCTAAACGTTGGCCCTGGTTAAAGACATAAGACACTTTAGTTACATGGTATCATCCCATTATAGATTTTCCAGGATGAGTTTCCTCGAAAATTCCTGTGTTCCAAATCTTCAAGAGGCAAATGGAAGATGTTCAAAAGGCCTGAGCTTACCAGGTGACAGATACTATGGATTGAAGTGCTCAGTTCATTTCTAATCTGCTGCCGATATGCAGTCCTGGGTGCAGAAGCGAGGAAGATGAAAAACTGTATTTTCCAGTTGTCATTGTGCCTGGGATTCCAGGTGGGTTGGATGGCCTGCCAGTGAGATGCACCCACTCGAGAACTGAAACTTGGAGCTGAGTGGAGGGACTCGTGCAGCCCGGGGAGCCATTTTCTGATGCAGATTCTGCAGGGAACTGTGTTTTGGATCTTCGCTTGGTAACTGGCAGATTGTTGACGCTTTGCTGTCAATAATGTTTTCAAGTCTCTAGAAGTAAGTCTTTTCTTTGTACTGTTATGTTACCAACCAGGTAGATGATTAGTCTTATTCATTTCAGATTGCTTTGGGAATTGTTTTGGAAACTGAATTCATATGAATTTAAAAATGAGTTTCATCTTTGTTTTTTAGTATGTAAAACATTTTGTTTCCAAAGTCAAAACTCTGTAGGTGTATTCTGAGAAGTCTACTGTGCATTCCCAACCTCACTACCTTGTTTCTCCTTCCCTCTATGTAACCAATTAAAAAAATAGTTTTTGGTTTGTTTTCGAGTATTTCTTTTCACAAATATAAGGAGATACAATTATATGTGTGTTTCTCCTCATTTCTTACCCAAAAGGTCTACACTGTATTTCCCATCATGCTCCTGGTTCTTTTCCCTGTAACAGTATCTCCTCCACTGTTTCAGGTCAGAATTTGGAGTGAAGAGCTTGTTCTTTCTCTTGTCTGTTGCCCTGGCTACAACCCACAACACAGTGCCCTTGTGGGGAAACTCCGCTCCCCATTTGGTAAGATGCTGGCTTTAGGGTGGAGTTGTTTATCTATGAAATCATGTCAGGGAAGTACTGACAATTCTTTCTTAACTGAATATTTTTAATATCAGAAATGGGTATCAGATTTTGTTAAGTGGAGACAAAAACCATGCCTATTTTTAAATGAAAATAATTTAACATAAAGAACTGTGCACTAAATGACAAGAAGGGACTGTTAAGACATCTGAGACGTCAGAGGTGGGGAACAAAGGGGAGAGGAGGGACCACATGGAACTCAGCCCTCTGTGGAGTCCCCCACCCCCTGCGCTCAGGCTGGGGCCAGAGGCTTGAGAGGCTCCTGGAGCCCGACCCAGAAGTCTGATGGAGGCAGCGGCCGGCTGGGGGAGCAAGTGTAAATAGCACACTGGAGGCTGGTCTTAGTGCAGTGGTGTTTACAACTAATTGATCACAACCAGTTACAGATTTATTTGTTCCTTCTCCACTCCCATTGTTTCACTTGACTAGCCTTTAAAAAAAAATGGCACACTGGACTCAAATTCTGCTCCTGGAACACACCAGCACATTTGAGGTAAGAGGTGAGGATGGGATGGTACTGGCTGAAGAGGGAGCAAACAGGAAGAGTGACACCCTGAGCTCCACCCCCCCCTTTTGGTCTTCTACTGCAGGGCCCAGCAGGTGCAGCCAGCGGAGCAGCGATGCGGTTTGCAGGGTACCAGCCACAGCATTGCAGAGCGAAGTGACGAGTGCAGGCTAGAAGCTCAGGGACGACAGCTTGATACCTGGCACAGCACCTGTGGGAACGACATGACTTTTCTTCTTGGAGATACAGATATCATGAGTCACACATTAATGTGATTAGGTGTTGGAAAATCTCTTTGCTTTCTGGAATGAATCCCACCTGGTCACGACACATTGTTTT
Source organism: Sapajus apella (assembly GCF_009761245.1). Taxonomy (NCBI): domain Eukaryota; kingdom Metazoa; phylum Chordata; class Mammalia; order Primates; family Cebidae; genus Sapajus; species Sapajus apella. The sequence continues at coordinate 883,146 of NW_022437107.1, forward strand.
GTACATATACTGTTTGCTCACACTTTAATATTTGTATATCAATATCTATAAGTGAATTTGGTTTATAGTTTTTTTATGAAAAACTATTCAGTTTATGTATGTTTGAATTTTTATAATAAAAAGTTTCTAAAATTAGACTAAATTCCATTCTCATTTCTTTTTTTTTTTTTTTAAATTTTACTTTAGGTGTATACTATATCTGGCATTTCTCCCCGTGTTATCCCTCCCCACCTTCCCTACCCTCCCCATCCCCCACTGTCCCTCCCCTACCACCCCCCAACTGACCCCAGTGTGTGATGCTCCTCTCCCTGAGTCGATGCGTTCTCCTTGTTCAACACCTGCCTATGAGTGAGAACATGCGGTGTTTGGTTTTCTGTTCTTGTGTCAGTTTGCTGAGAATGATGGTTTCCAGATTCATCCCAGTCCCTACAAAGGACACAAACTCATCATTTTTTATGGCTGCATAGTTAGATATCGATATCATTGTTGGGTTTGTTTGGTAAAAAGAATTTGGAAGTTGTAATCCTTTCCCCTGTGAAACCATCAGGGCCGGGTGTATTATTTGGTAAGTCTTGCCATTTTCTCCATACCTTCTATAGTAATTGATCTCTTCAGATTTTCTATCTCTAAAGATTCAAAGTTGATAAGTTATATTTTCCTAAATATTATTTATTTCATTTAGATTATCAAATTTATTTACATTAAGTTAGCAAAGTATTGTCTTAAAATATTAAAAAGTCCTCTATTTCAATATTTCCCCCTTTGTCTCACTCTGTTTGTATATTTGTGCTTTTTTTTTTGCTAGTGTTTTCTGTACTTTGTGGATTTTTTTCCCAAAGCAATAGCTTTTTGATCATTTATTAGTTTTACTGTTTTTTTAGTTTTCTAACTCAATGTCTGCTCTTTATTCTTATTCTATTTTTTTAACATTAGTTTTGTTTCTTTCCTATTTATTTTTTTGATACAGGTATTTAATACTATGATTTTTTTTTCTGAGCTCAGCTAAACTATATTCTAGAGTCTTCAGTATGTAGGTGGAGAATTCTACTTTAGTATCCCATAATTTCTGATTGGCAAACATGTTATCAGATACACAAATATTAATAAGTTATATCTTCATTATAAATTATAGCCTTTAGCATTAAAAAGTGTTTTTGTTTTGCTTATTGCTTTTTGGCTAAAATTATACATTGATATCAAGATTTGCCTAGTATTAATTTTCTCATCTTTTAACTTTTACCATTTCTTAATCTTTTTGCTCACTTTTATACAGTATAGAATTGGATTTTGCTTCATTAGCAGTTTGGTAAGTCTTTTCTTTTAATACATGAACTAAGCCTATTTCTATTTATTGATAGGAGCAACATGTTCTCAGTTTGACCAGGTCACATTTTACTCACTTTTATTCAGCACTGACTAGGCATCAAAGAGGATTTGTGTGTGCATGTGTGTGTGTGTGTGTGTTCTAGTGACTACTTCTGTACTAATGATATATATAAAGACTTAGTTATCTTTTTCTCTGGGTATTCTTTGTTGGCTTCCTACTTTGACCAATATGGAAATTATTACAGACACCATCCCTCCTCTCTCTCCCTAAGCTTTGAATTTTAGATACCAGTATTATTTTATTGATAATCTTCGTGGTCTTCAATATACTCAAGCTTCTTCTACATGGCTTGTCAGCCAGTGACATCTTTTTACTCCCAGCTAATGCCAAAAGTCAATCAACAAACTTCTACTTTCTAATATCACCATCCTATCCCCTCACCTCTCCTTCAGTGAAGTGTGTGTTCAAATATGTTGCTCTTTCGTTCACTGAGCTGTTTTCTTAATTATTAAGTGTTGAGAGTTTTAAACTCCTTTAAAAAACTAATTTGCAAATATTTTCTCTCAGTCTGTCTTTTAAGTTTTCATTCTTTTAACAGTGCCTTTTGAAAAGCAGAAGTTCTTAATTTTGATAATGTCAAATATATAAAATTCTTCCCTTATGGATCATGGTAAGAACCCTTTGTTTAACCAAAGGTCACATAGATTTTCCTCTTCTATTTTATTTTAGAAGTTTAGTAGTTTCAGGCTTTAGAGTTAGGTCTGTGATCCATTTTGAGTTGTCTTTTGCACATGGCGCATGGAATGGGTCAAAGCTATTATATTATTATTGTTTTGCATATGACAACCCAATTGCTTCAATCCCATTTTCAGAAATAGCTATCTTTATTCATTGCATAGTCTGTGCATCTTGGTTGCAAATCAGTTGCCCATATGTAAGTAGGTCAATTTCTGATATCTCTATTCTGTTACACTGATCTATTTGTGTATTTTTATATCAATAGCACATTGTCTCATTTATTATAGCTTTATAACAAATTGTGAATTAGGTCACTTGCTTTTAAAGTTGTTTTGGCTATGATCAGAGGATCCAGGCTGAATAGGAACAGCTCCAGAGTGCAGTTCCCAGCAAGAACAACACAAAGGGTGAGTGCCCACTGCATTTCCAAACAAATTTTCACTGCCCACAGACCAGGAGATTCCTGGGCCGAAAAGTGCCATGAGTTTTCAGCATGGCGGTTTCAGTCAGAGCTGGCTTGGTGCACAGAAGAAACCCACACGTATCTGGGCAGCCATTTCAACTGGCGCCTGGAACGCCGGGGAGACAGAGCCACCCATTCAACTGAAAGGGAGGGGGCAGAGACAGGGAGCCAGGCGATCTCATTCGGTGGGTACCACCCCCACAAAACAAGAAATCTGAAACCCTCTGGATTGAGAGTTTTGTAGCAAGCACAGCTGAACCCAGGACAGTCCAGCTCAGCGTGGGGAAGGGAGACCACCGCTACTGAGGCAGTCCACCACTACCGAGGCAGTTCACACAGCAGTGGGGCAGCTCAGCAACACCTCTGCTGGCAGACTGTGACTAGACTACTCCGTGTGAGGCAGGGCATCTATGAAAAAAGGCAGCAGCAAGACAGGAACTTATAAATAAATCTGACCTTCCTAGGTCAGAGCACCTGGGAAAAGAAGCAGTTATGAGTTCAGCTGCAGCAGACTTAAAAATACCTGCCCAGCAGCTCTGCAAAGAACAATGGAACTCCCAGCACAGCACTTGAGCTCCATAAGGGACAGACTCTCTCCTCAAGCAGCTCCTCACTCCCCGTATACCCAAAGAGACACCTCATAAAGGAGAGCTCAGGCTGACAATCGCAGGTACCCTTCTGGGAAAAAGATAACAGAAAAAGAAACCGACAGCAACCCTTACTGTTCTATAGCCCCCGTGGGTGATCCCCAGGCAAGCAGGGTCTGGAGTGGACCTTCAGCAGTCCTGCAGCAGAGGGGCCTATTAGAAGGAAAACTAAGAAATAGAAAGAAATAACTCATCATCAATAAACAGGACATCCGCTCAGAGACTGCATCTGAAAGTCACCAACTATAAAGACCACAGGTAGATAAAGCCACTAAGATGGGAAGAAAACAGCGCAAAAAGGATGAAAACACCAAAAAACCAGAATGCCTCTACACCTCCAAAGGATCACAGCTCCTCACCAGCTAGGGATCAAAGATGGATGGAGAATGAATCTGATGAACTGACAGAAACAGGCTTCAGAAGGTGGGTAATAACAAACTTCTCAGAGCTAAAAGAACACATATTAACCCAATGCAAAGAAACTAAGAACCTAGAAAAAAACGTTAGATGAGATGCTAACTAAAATAAACAGCTTAGAGAAGAATATAAACGGAGCTGAAAAACACAGCATGAGAACTTCACAAAGCATACACAAGTTTCAATAGCTGAATCAACCAAGCAGAAGAAAGGATATCAGAGATTGAAGATCAGCTCAATGAAATAAAATGAGAAGGCAAGAATAGAGAAAAAAGAGTGAAAAGAAATAAAGCCTCCAAGAAATATGGGATTATGTGAAAAGATCTAATCTACTTTTAATAGGTGTACCTGAATGTGACGGAGCGAATGAAACCAAGCTGAAAAACACTCTTCAGGATATTATCTGGGAGAACTTCCCCAATCTAGCAAGTTGGGCCACCAATCAAGTCCAGGAAATACAGAGAGCACCGCAAAGATATTCCTCAAGAAGAGCAACCTCAAGGCACGTAATCGTCAGATTCACCAGGGTTGAAATGAAGGAAAAAATGCTCAGGGCAGCCAGAGAGAAAGGTTGGGTTACCCACAAAGGGAAGCCCATTAGACTCACAACAGATCTCTCAGCAGAAACCCTACATGCCAGAATAGAGTGGGGGCCAATATTCAACATCCTTACGGAAAATAACTTTCAACCTAGAGTTTCATATCCAGCCAAACAAAGCTTCATAAGTGAAGGAGAAAGAAAATCCTTTATGGACAAGCAATTGATGAGAGGTTTCATCACCACCAGGCTTGCCTTACAAGAGCTCCTGAAAGAAGCACTAAACAAGGAAAGGAACAACCAGTACCAGCCACTCCAAAAGCATACCAAATGGTAAACATCCAGCTAGCATCAAAATGGCAGTATCAAATTCACATATAACAATATTAACCTTAAATGTAAATGGGTTAAATGCCCCAATCAAAAGACACAGACTGGCAAATTGGATAAAAAGTCAAGACCCATCAGTGTGCTGTATTCAGGAAACCCATCTCACATGCAAGGACAGACATAGGCTAAAAATAAAGGGATGCAGGAAGATTTATCATGCAAATCGGCAGCAAAAAAAAAAAAAAATCAGGAGTTGCAATCCTAGTCTCTGATAAAATGGACTTTAAACCAACAAAGGTCAAAAGAGACAAAGAAGGGCACTACATAATGGTAAAAGGATCAATGCAACAAGAAGAGCTAATGATCCTAAATATATACACACCCAATACAGGAGCACCCAGTACATAAAGCAAGTTCTTAATGATCTACAAAGAGGCGTAGACTCCCACACAATAATAGTGGGAGACTTTAATACTCCACTGTCAATATTAGACAGATTAATGAGACAGAAAATTAACAAGGATATCCAGGACTTGAACTCAGATCTGGACCAAGTGGACCTAATAGACATCTACAGAAATCTCCACCCCAAATCCACAGAATATACATTCTTCTCAGCACCACATCACACCTACTCTAAAATTGACCACATAATTGGAAGTAAATCACTCCTTAGCAAATGCAAAATAACGGCAATCATAACAAACATTCTCAGACCACAGGGCAATCAAATTAGAACTCAGAATTAAGAAACTAACTCAGAACTACACAACTTAATGGAAACTGAACAGCTGGCTCCTGAATGTTGACTAGATAAACAATGAAAGGAAGGCAGAAATAAAGATGTTCTTTGAAAGCAAAGAGAATGAAGACACAATGTACCAGAATCTCTGGGACACATTTAAAGCAGTGTCTAGAGGGAAATTTATAGCAATAAATGCCCACATGAGAAGCAAGGGAAGATCTAAAGTCAGCACCCTATCATCCAAATTGAGAGAGCTAGAGGAGCAAGATTAAAAAAAAAAACAAAACTCAAAACCTAGCAGAAGACAAGAAATAACTAAGATCAGAGCAGAAATGAAGGAGATAGAGACACGAGAAACCCTTCAAAAAATCAATAAATCCAGGAGCTGGTTTTTTGAAAAGATCAACAAAATAGACAGACCACTAGCCAAATTAATAAAAACGAAAAGGGAGAAGAATCAAATAGTTGCAATAAAAAATGATAAAGGGGATATCATCACTGATTCCACAGAAATGCAAACTACAATCAGAGATTACTGCAAACAACTCTATGCACATAAACCAGTAAACCTGGAAGAAATGGGTAAATTCGCTGGACAATTGCACCCTCCCAAGCCTAAACCAGGAAGAAGTTGAAACCCTGAATAGACTAATAACAAGGGCTGAAGTTGAGGCAGCAATTAATGCCTACCAACCAAAAAATTCCAGGTCCAGATGGGTTCACAGCTGAATTCTACCAGACATACAAAGAGGAGCTGGTACCATTCCTTCTGAAACTATTCCAAACAATACAAAAAGAGGGAATCCTTACCACATCATTTTATGAGACCAACATCATCCTGATACCAAAACCTGGCAGGGACTTAACAAAAAAAGAAAACTTCAGGCCAATATCCATGATGAACATAGATGTGAAAAACTTCAATAAAATACTGGCAAACTGATTGCAACAGCACATCAAAAAGCTTACCCATCATGATCACTATCTTTCAGGGATGCAAGACTGGTTTAACATACACAAGCCTATAAACATAATGCACCACATAAACAGAACCAAAGACAAAAACCACATAATTATCTCAATAGATGCAGAGAAGGCCTTTGACAAAATTTAACAGTGCTTTATGCTAAACACTCTCAATAAACTAGGTATCAAAGGGACATATCTCAAAACAATAAAAGCTATTTATGACAAACCTACAGCCAATATCATACTGAATGGGCAAAAACTGGAAGCATCCCCTTTAAAATCTGGCACTAGGCAAGTCTGCCCTCTGTCACCACTCCTATTCAACATAGTATTAAAGGCTCTAGCCAGAGCAATTAGGCAGGAAATAAAAACCACAAAGGGTATTCAGTTAAGAAAAGAGGAAGTCAAATTGTCTCTATTTGCAGATGACATAATTGTCTATTTAGAAGAGCCTATCATCTCAGCCCCAAATCTCCTTAAACTAATAGGCAACTTCAGCAAAGTCTCACAATACAAAATCAATGTGCAGAAATCACAAGCATTTCTATACAACAATAACAGACTAACAGAGAGCCAAATCATAAGCAAACTCCCATTCACAATTGCTACAAAGAGAATAAAATACCTAGGAATACAACTAACAAAGGATGTAAAGGACCTCTTCAAGGAGAACTACAAACCACTGCTCAATGAAATAAGAGAGGACACAAACTGAAAAACATTCCATGCTCATGGTTAGGAAGAATCAATATCATGAAAATGGCCAAACTGCCCAAAGTAATTTATAGATACAATGCTATCCCCATCAAGCTACCAATGATCTTCTTCACAGAGCTGGAAAAAACCACCTTAAACTTCATATGGAACCAAAAGAGAGCCTACATAGCCAAGTCAATTCTAAGCAAAAAGAACAAAACCAGAGGAATTACACTACCTGATTTCAAACTATACTACAAGGCTACAGTAATCAAAACAGGATGGTACTGGTACCAAAACAGAGATATAGACTAGTGGTACAGAACAGAGGCCCTGGAGGCACCACCACACATCTACAAGCAACTGATCTTTGACAAACTTGACAAAAACAAGCACTGGGGAAAGGATTCCCTGTTTAATAAATGGTGTTGGGAAAACTGGCTAGCCATGTGCAGAAAGCAGAAACTGGACCCCTTCCTGACACCTTACACTAAAATTAACTCCAGATGGATTAAAGACTTAAACATAAGACCTAACACCATAAAAACCCTAGAAGAAAATCTAGGCAAAACCATTCAGGACCTAGGCATAGGCAAGGACTTCATGACCAAAACACCCAAAACATTGGCAACAAAAGCCAAAATAGACAAATGGGACCTAATTAAACTCCAGAGCTTCTGTACAACAAAAGAAACATCATTACAGTGAACCAGCAACCAACAGAATGGGAAAATATTTTTGCAATCTACCCATCCGACAAAGGGCTAATATCCAGAATCTACAAATAATTAAAAAACAGATTTACAAGAAAAAAACAAACAAACCCACCCAAAAGTAGGCAAAGGATATGAACAGACACTTCAAAAGAAAACATATATGAGGCCAACAAACATATGAAAAAATGCTCATCACCGATTATTAGAGAAACGCAAATCAAAACCACATTGAGATACCACCTCATGCCAGTTAGAATGGCGACCATTAAAAAGTCTGGAGACAACAGATGCTGGAGTGGATGTGGAGAAATAGGAACAGTTTTGCACTGTTGGTAGGAGTGTAAACTAGTTCAACCATTGTGGAAGACAGTGTGGCGATTCCTCAAGGACCTAAAAATAAAAATTCCGTTTGACCCAGCAATCCCATTACTGAGTATACATCCAAAGGATTAGAAGTTGTTCTATTATAAAGACACATGAACGTGTATGTTCATAGTGGCACGGTTTACAATAGCAAAGACCCAGAACCAACCCAAATGTCCATCGATGATAGGCTGGACAAGGAAAATGAGGCACATATACACCATGGAATACTATGCTGCCATAAAAAACAATGAGTTTGCATCCTTTGTAGGGACGTGGATGAATCTGGAAACCATCATTCTCAGCAAACTGACACAAGAACAGAAAATCAAACACTGCATGTTCTCACTCATAGGCAGATGTTGAACAATGAGAACACATGGACACAGGGAGGGGAGGATCACACACTGGGGTCTGTTGTGGGGGGAAGGGAGAGACAGCACGGGAGGGGTGGGGAGGTCGGGTAGGGATAACATGGGGAGAAATCCCAGATGTAGGTGACAGGGGGATGGAGGCAGCAAACCACATTGCCATGTTTGTACCTATGCAACAATCCTGCATGATCTGCACATGTACCCCAGAACCTAAAGTACAATTTAAAAAAAGTTGTTTTGGGTATTTTATGTCCTTTATGTTTCCACGTGAATTTTTCAATCACCTTGTCACTTTTTCCGGTAAAGCTGACCAGGAGTTTATTTGGATGGTGTGTTGTATCTATAAATTAGTTTGGCAAGAACTGACATCTTCATAATATTGAGTCTTCTGACCCATGAACACATTATATTCCCTCATGTAATTACATCTTCTTCAGTCTACTTCAGCGATATCTTGTGATTTTAAGTGTACAAGTCTTATAATTTTTCCTCATGCATTCCTAAGAATTGCATAATTTCATGCTATTTTTAATGGTTTTGTTATAAAATTTCAAGTTCCGTTTTTTATTGTTAATATATAGAAATATAATTGGTTTTGGTATATTCATGTTGCATTCTGCAACCCTGATATACTCTTATTAGTTCTAGGAATTTTTCTTTAGATCCCTAGGAATTTCTGGATTTTTGATCATGTTTTTGGTGAATAAAGAGAATTTTTATTCTTCCCTTACAATGTGGGTGCCTTTCCTGCACCCCCTTTTCTTGCCTTAACGCATTGGTGAGACTCTCCTATACAATGTTGAATAGAAGCTGTTAACAGCCGACTCCTTGGGTTGTTCCCAATCTTGAGAGACAGAAAGGGCAAGGAAGAAGCATTTAGTCCTTCAAATAAGTATAATATTGGCTGTAGAATTTTTTTCAATGGAGTCCATTGATCAGGTTGTAGAAGTTCCCTTCTGTTCCTAGCTGCTCAGAGTTTTCATCGGAAGTGGAAGTTGAATTTTGTCTATTTTAATAGACAGAAAAAAATGCTTTTTTTCTGTCTATTAAATGATCATAGAGATTTTTAAACAATTTGTTAATAGAGTGAATTACATTGATTTATTTTTGAATGTTAAATTAGCTTTGGATTCCTGGGATAATCTCCACTGGGTCATAATATATGTTCTTTGTATTTATTGCTGGCTTCAATTTTCTATGCTTTAAAAAGAAGTTTGCATTTATACCCACAAGGGATTTTTTTTTTTGCAGGTTTCTTTTTTTTAAAAATTTATTTTATTGCATTTTAGGTTTTGGGGTACATGTGAAGAACATGCAAGATTGTTGTATAGGTACACACGTGGCAGTGTGATTTACTGCCTTCCTCCCCATCACCTATATCTGGCATTTCCTCCCATGCTATCTCTCCCCAACTCCCCACCCCCCACTGACCCTCCCCTATTTCCCCCCAACAGACCCAAGTGTGTAGTGCTCTGCTCCTTGTGTCCCTGTGTTCTCATTGTTCAACACCCGCCTATGAGTGAGCACATGCGGTGTTTGCTCTTCTGCTCTTGTGTCACTTTGCTGAGAATGATGCTTTCCAGGTTCATTCATGTCCCTACAAAGGACACAAACTCATTGTTTTTGATGGCTATATAATATTCCATGGTGTATATGTGCCACATTTTCCCTATCCAGTCTATCATCAATGGGCATTTGGGTTGGTTCCAGGTCTTTGCTATTGTAAACAGTGCTGCAATGAACATTCGTGTGCACATGTCCTTATAATAGAACAATTTATAATCCTTTGGATATATATCCAGTAATGGGATTGATGGGTCAAATGTAATTTCTATTTCTAGGTCCTTGAGGAATCGCCACACTGTCTTCCACAATGGTTGAACTAATTTACACTCCCACCAACAGTGTAAAAGTGTTCCTATTTCTCCACATCCTCTCCAGCATCTGTTGTCTCTAGATTTTTTAATGATCGCCATTCTAACTGGTGTAAGATGGTATCTCAATGTAGTTTTGATTTGCATTTCTCTAATAACCAGTGATGATGAGCATTTTTTCATATGTTTGTTGGCCTCATGTATGTCTTCCTTTGTAAAGTATCTGTTCATATCCTTTGCTCACTTTTGAATGGGCTTGTAAGTTTTTTTCTTGTAAATCTGTTTTAGTTCTTTGTAAATTCTGGATATCAGCCCTTTGTCAGATGGGTAAACTGCAAAAATTTTTTTCCATTCTATTGGTTGCTGATTCACTCTAATGACTGTTTCTTTTGCCATGCAGAAGCTGTGGAGTTTGATTAGGTCCCATTTGTCTATTTTGGCTTTTGTTGCCAATGCTTTTGGTGTTTTGGTCATGAAGTCCTTGCCTACGCCTATGTCTTGAATGGTTTTGCCTAGATTTTATTCTAGAGTTTTTATGGTGTTAGGTCTTATGTTTAAGTCTTTAATCCATCTGGAGTTAATTTTAGTGTAAGGTGTCAGGAAGGGGTCCAGTTTATGCTTTCTGCACATGGCTAGCCAGTTTTCCCAACGCCATTTATTAAACAGGGAATCATTTCCCCATTGCTTGTTTTTGTCAGGTTTGTCAAAGATCGGATGGTTGTGGATATGTTGTGTTGCCTCTGAAGCCTGTTTTCTGTTCCATTGGTCTATATCTCTGTTTTGGTACCAGTACCATCCTGTTTTGTTTGCTGTAGGCTTGTAGTATAGTTTGAAGTCTGGTAGTGTGATGCCTCCCTCTTTGTTCTTTATGCTTAGAATTGACTTGGCTATGTGGGCTCTCTTTTTGTTCCATATGAAGTTTAAGCTGTTTTTTTCCAGTTCTGTGAAGAAGGTCATTGGTAGCTTGATGGGGATAGTGTTGAATCTGTAAATTACTTTGGGCAGTATGGCCATTTTCACGATACTGATTCTTCCTAACCATGAACATGGAATGTTTCTACATGAACATGGAATATTTCTCCATCTGTTTATGTCCTCTTTGATTTCGTTGAGCAGTGGCTTGTAGTTCTTGAAGAGGTCCTTTATATTCCTTGTTAGTTGTATTCCTAGGTATTTTATTCTCTTTGTGGCAATTGTGAATGGCAGTTCGTTTTTGATTTGGCTCTGTTTAAGTCTGTTATTTGTGTATAGGAATGCATGTGATATTTGCACATTGACTTTGTATCCTGAGACTTTGCTGAAGTTGCTTATCAGTTTCAGGAGATTTTGGGCTGAGACGATGGGGTCTTCTAGATATACAATCATGTCGTCTGCAAATAGAGACAATTTGACTTCCTCCTTTCCTATTTGAATGCCCTTTATTTCTTTTTCTTGCCTGATTGCTCTCGCTAGAACTTCCAGTACTATATTGAATAGGAGTGGTGAGAGAGGGCATCCTTGTCTAGTGCCAGATTTCAAAGACAACGCTTCCAGTTTTTGCCCATTCAGTATGATATTGGCTGTTGGTTTGTTGTAAATAGCTTTTATTATTTTGAGATACGTTCCGTCCATACCTAGCTTATTGAGGGTTTTTAGCATAAAGGGCTGTTGAATTTTGTCAAAGGCCTTCTCTGCATCAGTTGAGATAATCATGTGATTTTTGTCTTTGGTTCTGTTTATGTCGCGAATTACGTTTACAGACTTGCGTATGTTGAACCAGCCTTGCATCCCCGGGATGAAGCCTACTTGATCATGGTGGATAAGCTTTTTGATGTGCTGTTGCAATCGGCTTGCCAGAATTTTATTGAAGATTTTTGCATCTATGTTCATCATGGATATTGGCCTGAAGTTTTCTTTTCTTGTTGAGTCTCTGCCAGGTTTTGGTATCAGGAGGATGTTGGTTTCATAAAATGATTTGGAAGGATTCCCTCTTTTTGGATTGTTTGCAATAATAGCTTCAGAAGGAATGGTACCAGCTCCTCTTTGTATGTCTCGTAGAATTCGGCTGTGAACCCATCTGGACCTGGGCTTTTTTTTGGGTGGTAGGCTCTTAATTGCTGCCTCAACTTCAGACCTTGTTATGGGTCTGTTCAGGGTTTCGGCTTCTTCCTGGTTTAGGCTTGGGAGGAGGCAAGTGTCCAGGAATTTATCCATTTCTTCCAGATTTACTAGTTTATGTGCATAGAGTTGTTTGTAATAATCTCTGATGATGGTTTGAATTTCTGTGGAATCAGTGGTGATATCCCCTTTATCATTTTTTATTGCATCAATTTGATTATTCTCGCTTTTCTTGTTTATTAATCTGGCTATTGATCTATTTTGTTGATCTTTTGAAAAAACCAGCTCCTGGATTTATTGATTTTTTGAAGGGCTTTTTGTGTCTCTATCTCCTTCAGTTCTGCTCTGATCTTAGCTATTTCTTGTCTTCTACTAGGTGTTGAGTTTTTTTGATCTTGCTCCTCTAGCTCTTTCAATTTTGACGATAGTGTGTCAATTTTAGATCTCTCCTTGCTTCTCATGTGGGCACTTATTGCTACATACTTTCCTCTAGAGACTGCTTTAAATGTGTCCCAGAGATTCTGGTATGTTGTATCTTCATTCTTGGTTTTGAAGAACATCTTTATTTCTGCCTTCATTTCATTGTTTATCCAGTCAACATTCAAGAGCAAGTTGTTCAGTTTCCATGAAGCTGTGCGGTTCTGAGTTAGTTTTTGAATTCTGAGTTCTAACTTGATTGCACTGTGGTCTGAGAGACTGTTTGTTATGATTTCCATTCTTTTGCATTTGTTGAGGAGTGATTTACTCCCAATTATGTGGTCAGTTTTGGAGTCAGTGTGATGTGGTGCTGAGAAGAATGAATATTCTGTGGATTTGGAGTGGAGAGTTCTGTAAATGTCTATTAGGTTTGCTTGGTCCAGGTCTGAGTTCAAGTCCTGGATATCCTTGTTAATTTTCTGTCTGGTTGATCTGTCTAATATTGACAATGGGGTGTTAAAGTCTCCCACTATTATTGTGTGGGAGTCTAAGTCTCTTTGTAAGTCATTAAGAACTTGGCTTATGTATCTGGGTGCTCCTGTATTGGGTGCGTATATATTTAGGATCGTCAGCTCTTCTTGTTGCATTGATCATTATGTAATGTCCTTCTTTGTCCTTTTTAATCTTTGTTGCTTTAAAGCCTATTTTATCAGAGATGAGAATTGCAAATCCAGCTTTTTTTTGCTCTCCATTTGCTTGGTAAATCTTCCTCCATCCCTTTATTTTGAGCCTTTGTGTATCCTTGCATGTGAGATGGGTTTCCTGTATACAGCACAATGATGGGTTTTGGCTTTTTATCCAATCTGTCAGTCTGTGTCTTTTGATTGGGGCATTTAGTGCATTTATCTTTAGGGTTAATATTGTTATGTGTGACTTTGGTACTGCCATTTTGGTGCTAGCTGGCTGTTTTGCCCATTGGTTGATGCAGATTCTTCATTGTGTTGATGCTGTTTACCATTTGGCATGTTTTTGGAGTGGCTGGTACTGGTCGTTCCTTTATATGTGTAGAGCCTCTTTCAGGAGCCCTTGTAAAGCAGGCCTGGTGATGATGAAATCTCTAAGTACTTGCTTGTTCACAAAGGATTTTATTTTTCCTTCACTTATGAAGCTTAGTTTGGCTGGATAGGAGATTCTGGGTTGAAAGTTCTTTTCTTTAAGGATGTTGAATATTGGCCCCAAATCTCTTCTGGCTTGTAGGGTTTCTGCTTAGAGATCTGCTGTGAGTCTGATGGTCTTCCCTTTGTGGGTAACCCGACCTTTCTCTCTGGCTGCCCTTAGCATTTTCTCCTTCACTTCAACCCTGGTGAATCTGACAATCATGTGCCTTGGGGTTGCTCTTTGTGGTGTTCTCTGTATTTCCTGGACTTCAATATTGGCCTGCCTTGCTAGGTTGGGGAAGTTTTCCTGGATAATATCCTGAAGAGTATTTTCCAGCTTGGATTCATTCTCTTTGTCGCATTCAGGTACACCTATCAAACATAGATTAGGTCTTTTCACATAGTCCCACATTTCTTGGAGACTTTGCTCATTCCTTTTTACCCTTTTTGCTGTAATCATGCCTTCTTGTTTTATTTCATTGGGTTGTTCTTCGGCCTCTGGTATCCTTTCTTCTGCTTGGTCAATTCGGCTGTTGAAACTTGTGCATGCTTTGTGAAGTTCTTGTGTTGCGTTTTTCAACTCCATCAATTCACTTATATTCCTTTCTAATTTGTCCATTCTCGTTAGCATTTCGTCAAACCTTTTTTCAAGTTTCTTAGTTTTTTTGCATTGGGTTAGAACATGTTCTTTTAGTTCACAGAAGTTTTTCACTACCCACCTTCTGAAGTCTCATCTGTCATTTCATCACACTCATTCTCCATCCAACCTTGTTCCCTTGCTGGTGAGGAGTTGTGATCCTTTGTAGGAGGAGAGGTGTTCTGGTTTCAGGTGTTTTCATCCTTTTTTCACTGGTTTCTTCCCAGCTTTATGGATTTATCTTCCTGTCGTCTTTGTAGTTGCTGTCTTTCAGATTGCTGACTTTCAGATTGGGTCTCTGAGTGGACGTTCTGTTTGTTGATGATGAAGTTATTTCTGCTTCTTAGTTTTCCTTCTAACAGTCTGGCACCTCTGCTGTAGGACTGCTGAGGTCCACTCTAGGCCCTGCTTGCCTGGGGATTGCCTGGCTGCAGAACAGTAAGGGTTGCTACCAGTTTCTCCTTTTGCTATCTTTGTCCCAGAAGGATACCCGCCAAATGTCAGTCTGATATCTTCTTTATGAGGTGACTTTTTGGATATGTAGGGGTCAGGGAGCTGCTTGAGGAGGCAGTCTGTCCTTTATAGGGGCTGAAGTGCTGAGCTGTGAGCTCCATTGTTCATTCAGAGCTGCTGGGCAGGTATGTTTAGGTCTGCTGCAGCAGAACTCACAAACTGCTTTTTGTTCCCAGGTGCTCTGTCCCAGGGAGTTAGGGCTTTATTTATGAGTTTCC
>NW_022437107.1:898481-995981 GCF_009761245.1 Sapajus apella
CCTGCAGAGGCTTTGTTGAGCTGCTGTGGGCACCGCCCAGCTGCTGTGGGCACCGCCCAGCTGCTGTGTGAACTTCCCTGCAGTCTTGTTTATATGGGTGTAGTTAGAACTGCCTCAGTAATGGTGGCCTGCCTGTTTATTGGCGGACTCTCTCTGTAATGGCAGGTTGCCTTGGCAATGACAGGCAGCCTCAGCAATGGTGGGTTTGCCTTGGCAATGGCAGGCTGCCTCAGCAATGGCGTCCGTAGTGGTGGAGTGCCTCGGTAATGGCGGACGCCCCTTCCCCACAGAGCTGGACTGTCCCGGGTTCAGCTGCGCTTGCTGTGAAACTCAATCCAGAGTTTCTGATTGCTGTTCTTTTGTGGTGGTGGGGCCAAGCCTGATCACCTGGCTCCCTGCCTCAGAGCCTTTTTTTTCTTTTTTTAGTTGAATAGTCGACTCTATCCCAGTCGCCTGTTGAAAAGGCGCCGGGATCTGTTTGATTTCCCCTGCGGTGACTCATTGCGCTGGCTTAAACAGCGGCGCTGAGATTCATGGCGCTTTTTTTTTGCCCAGGAATCTCCTGGCCTGGCTCCCTGTTCAGTCCCCTCTTTAATCAGATGAATGGGTGACTTCCCGGGTCTCCAATTGCCAGCCAAAAGGGCACCCGGACCAGTGTATTTTGTACAGAGAACTGCCAGCCAGGGCGCCAACAAAGCAGCCGCGCAGGGCAAAGCAGCTGCGCAGGCCACAACAGCCGCGCTGGCGACCAGTGGGGCACCTCTGCCTGGGAATCTCCTGGTCCGTGGGCAATAAAAATGTGGCATCCCCTCACCCTCTGTACTTTCTCTGGGAGATGCAACTCGGAGCTGTTCCTAAACGGCCATTTTGGATCTTCCCCCACGAGGGATATTAAATTGTACTTTTATTGTAATGCCTAACTTGTTTTGGAATAATAGTAATGTTGGCCTCTTTGAATAACTGGGAAGTATTTTCTCTTATTCAATTATCTGGAAAAATTTTTGTAGACTTTGTATTATTTCTTCTTTAAACATTTGATAGAATTTACCAGTGACAGAATTAGCCAGCCATCTGGATCTGGAGTTCAATTTGTGGGAAGGATTTAAACTAAGATTTAAACTTCCTTTTAGTTATAAAGGCTTTTTTCCCCAGTTATTTCTTGAGTTAGTTGTGGTGATTTGCATTTCTTAAGGAAACTGTCAACTTTATTGAAGTTTTCAAATTTATTGTCATAAAATTACTCATAATAATCTCTTATTATTTTTTCAACACCTGTAAAACCTGTAATGATGCCACCTCCTTCATTCCTTGTATTGGGAAGTTTTCATCTTCTATTTTTTTTCTCTAGCAGTCTGTCTGGTCATTTATAAATTTTATTTCTTTTTAAAAATAACCTAACTTTTGGTTTCATTGCATTTTCTTCATTTTTTTTTCTACTTCATTGATTTTTTGTTCTCATCTTTATTCCCTTGATTTTGCTTACTTTGGGTTTAATTTGCTCTTCTTTTTCAAATTTCTAAAGATGAAACTGTGATAATTTATTCAAAGTCTTTTTCCTTTTCTAACACAGGGATTTATTGCTATAAATCATAAACTGCTTTAGTGACAGTTTATGATATTTTATGTGATGTATTATGTGATATGTTTTCATTTTCATTCAGAATAAAATACTTTTTTCTGACTCATTGGTTATTTAGAAAGTGTATTATGGCTGGGTGCAGTGGTTTATGCCTGTAATCCCAGCCCTTTGGAGGCCAAGGCAGGTGGATCACAAGGTCAGGAGATCGAGACCATCCTGGCTAACACAGTGAAATCCCATTTCTACCAAAAATACAAAAAAATTAGCTGGGCATGGTGACATGTGCCTATAGTCCAAGCTACTCAGGAGGCTGAGGCAGGAGAATCACTTGAACCTGGGAGGGGAGGTTGCAGTGAGCTGAGATTCGCCGAGATCACGCCACTGCACTCCAGCCTGGGCAACAGAATGAGACTCTGTCTCAAAAAGAAAAACAAGTGTATGATTTGATTTCTAAGTATTTGAGAATTTTAAAATGGCATTTCTGTTAATTATTTTAATTTCATTCCATTATGGTTACAGAGCATATATTTTCCTCTTTTTCTAATTTTTAATATTTCAATAGCTTTAGGGGTACAAGTGGTTTTTGGTCTCATGGATAAACCATGTACTGGTGAAGTCTGGGCTTTTAGTGTACTCATCCTCAGAATAGTGTACGTCACATCCAGCAGGTATTATTTCATTCCTCACTCACTTCCCACCTTCTCCCCTTCCATTATACCACACTGTGTGCCTTTGCGTACTCATAGCTGAGAGCCCACTTACAAGTGAGAACATGTATTATGTGGTTTTCTGTTCCTGAGTTACTTCACTTAGGATAGTGGCCTCAAGTTCCATGCAAGTTGCTGCATTATTTCATTCTTTTTTTATGGCTGAGAAATATTCCAAGGTAGGTATATACTACATTTTCTTTACCCACTCATTAGTTGGTGGGCCTTAGGTTGGCTCCATATCTTTGCAATTATGAATTGTGCTGCAATAAACATGTGTACAGGAAGTTCTAGCCAGAGTAAGTAGACAAGAGAAAGAGATAAAAGGCATTCAAATAGGAAGAGGATATATCAAGCTATCTCTCTTCACTGAGAATATGATTCTATACCTAGAAAACCCTAAAGACTCTGCCAAGAGGCTACTAGAACTGATAAACAATTACAGTAAAATTTCAGGATACAAAATCCACGTAAATATCAGTAGCATTTCTATATAGCAATAATGTCTAGGTTGAGAGACAAATCAAGAACACAATCCTATTTACAATAGCCACAAAGAAAATGAAATACCAGAAATACATCTAGACAAGGAGGTGAAAGATCTCTACAAGGAGGACTACAGAACACTGTTTACAGAGATCAGAGTGATGACACAAATAAATGGAAAAACATTCCATGCTCATGAATTGGAAGAATCAATACCATTAAAATGGTCATACAGCCCACGGCAATTTACAGATTCGATGCTATTCCTATCAAGCTACCCAATGTCATTCTTCATAGAATTAGCAAACAGAATTCTAAAATTCATATGGAATCAAAAAAGAGCCCAAATTGCCAAAGCAATCCGAGGCAAAAAGAGCACAGGCAGAGGCATCACACTACCTGACTTTAAACTACAATATAAGGGTACAGTAACCAAAACAGCATAGCTCTGGTACAAACAGATGCATAGACCAATAGAGCGGAACAGAAAACTCAGAAATAAAGCCATACACTTATAACTATCGGATCTTTGGCAAGGTTGACAAAACCTAATGGGAAAGGACTCTTCATTCAATAAATGGTGCTGGGATAACTGGCTAGCCATATGCAGAACAGTGAAACTGAACACTTACCTTTCATTATATGAAAAAAAAAAAACCAACATAGATTAAAGATTTAAATGTAAGAACTCAAACTGTAAAAATTCTAGAAGAAAACCTAGGAAATACTCCTCTTGACATTGGCCTTGGCGAAGAATTTTTGGCTAAGTCCCCAAGAGCAACTGAAACAAAAACAAAAATTGGTAAGTGGGAACTATTTAAACTAAAGAGCTTCTGTACCATAAAATATCAATAGAATCAAAAGACAGCCTATAGAAAGGGAAAAATATTTGCAAACTATGCATCTGACAAATGTTTAATATCTAGAATCTATAAGGAACACAAACAGATAAACAAGTAAAAACGAAACAACCCCATTAAAAATGGGCAAAGGACATTAAACAGAGACTTCTTAGGGAAAACAAGTGGCTAAGAAACATGGGAAAAAGTGGTCATCATCACTAATCATCAGAGAAATGCAAGTCAAAACCACAGTGAGATACCATCTTACACCAGTCAAAATGGCTGTTATGAAAAAGTCAAAAAACAACAGGTGCTGGCAAGGCTATGGAGAAAAGGGAACACTTACACACTGTTGTTGGGAATGTATAATAAATTAGTTCAGCCACTGCGGAAAGCAATTGGAGATTTCTCAAAGAACTTAAAACAGAACTACCATTTGACCCAACAATCCCATCACTGGGTATATATCCAAAGAAAAATAAATCATTATACCAAATAGACATACAGATCTGTATGTTCATCACCATGATATTCACTATGGGAGAGATGTTGAATCAACCTACGTGCCCATCAGTGGTGGGTTGGATAAAGAAAATGTGTTATGTGTATACCGTGGTGACTACAAAGTCATAAAAAGAATGAAATTATGTCCTTTGCATTAACATGGATGAAGGTGAAAGTCATTATCCCAAGCATATTAATGCATGAATAGAAAGCTAAATGCTACAAGTTCTCAATTATAAGTAAGAGTTAAATATTGAGCACACATGGACACAAACATGGGGAAAATAGATACTGGGGACTACTAGAAGGAGGGAGGAGGACATAGGTTGAAAAACTACCTACTGGGTACTATGCTCACTACCTGGGTGTGATATACCTATGTAACAAACCTGCATGTGTACCCCCATATCTGAAACAAAAGTTGAAAAACAAAAGAAATAATGCTTTATGGTAATCTACTGATTAATTTTACCTTGTTAATAAATATGTAAAGATTAACACCACCCCCTCAACCCAAACCAAAATCAAATAGGAAAACAAAACAAAACAAAAAACCACATGTATGCAAGTGTGTGTGTGTGTGTGTGTGTGTGTGTGTATTTTCCTATAATTACTTCTTTTCCTTTGATAGGCCTATTTTTAGTTATTTGAGAAATCTCCATAGTGTTTTTCTTAGAGGTTGTACTAATTTAACATTCCTACCAGCAGTGTATAAGCATAACACTTTACCACACTGTGCCAACATCTACTGTTTTCTGACTTTTTGATCATGGCCATTCTGGCTGGGGTGAGGTGGGATCTCATTGTGGTTTTAATTTTCATTTCCCTGATGATTAGTGTTGATGAGAATTTTTTTCACGTTTGTTGGCCATTTATATATCTCCTTTTGAGAAATGTCTATTTATATCATTTTAAATTTCATACAGCTTGAATCCTTTTGGTTATATTAACATTTATTTTATGGCCCAGAATATGGTCTTTGTTAGTGAATGTTCTATGTGCACCTGAAAAGAATGTGTATTCTCTTGTTTTGGGTGAACTATTAATGTCAATCATGTCATGTTCTAAATTCTCATGGCTTTTCTCTCTGTTTTATTAATTATAGAGTGAAGGGTATTGAAATATTTATAATAATAACTTCATATATTTTGAAATTCTGTCATTAGGTACATAAATGTTTAGAATTGCTATGTCCTCTTGATGAATTGACCCTTTTATCAATATGAAAAGATCATTATTATCCCTGATAATATTCTTTGCACTGAAATTTACTTTGTCTGATATTACTATAGTCAGTCCAACTTTCTTTTAATTAGTGCTAGCATGGTCTATGTTTTCCATTATTTTTGTTATTATTTTTGTAACTATTTTTGTTACTATATCTGTGTATTTTTAAACTAAGTTACTAGATGCCTACAAATTGAGGATGTATATATTATCTTAATGAATTGATCCATTTAATACTTTGAAATAATATTTTTTATCTTTAGTAATGCACATTGCTCTGAAATCTACTTTGTCTGAAATTAATATGGTCTCTCCAGTTTATTTTTATCAGTGTTAGCATGGTATATTATTTTCCCCTCATTTCGATTTTAATCTGTTTGTATCTTTATGTAAAACGCATTTTTGATTATATGTGTTTTGAAAATTTATTATTTATTGCATGTATGTAAGATATAGAACATGACGTTTTGATATACACACATATACTGAAATGATTATACCTGTAACAGTTAAATTAACATATTAATATATCATTTTCCACAGTAATCTCTGCTTTTGTGGTAAGAGAACCTAAAATCCACTTTGCCCGAAAATTTTCAATATATAATACAATATTATTATCTATAGTCTTCTTGTTGTACATTAGTTCTTCAGACTTAATCATCTTACATAACTGCAAGTTTGTACCTTTGACCTACATCTCCCCATTTTTTCCCCATCCTACCCTGAAAACCACTATTCTACTCTCTGTAGAAAGAGTAAAATTTTTTGGATTGCACGTGTATATGAGGTCATGCACTATTTTTCTTTTTGTGTCTGGTTTTCTTCACTTAACATGCCTTCTAGGTTCATCCATGTTGTTGTAAATGGCAGTATATCCTTTTTAAAGGTTGAATAGCATTTTATTATGTAAACATACTGCAGTTTCTTTATTCATTCATCCATTGATGGACACTTAGGTTGTTTTTATACCTTGGCTATTGCAAATAATGCTGTAAGGAATATGGTACACAGCTATCTTTATGAGGTGCCGATTTCATTTCCTTTGGGTATACACTCAGCAGAGGGGTTGCTGGAGCACACTGTAGTCCTATTTTTAATATTTTGAAGAACTTCTATACTATTTTCCATAATGGCCTTACCAATTTACATTCCTGCCAACAGCGTACAAGCGATCTCTTTTCTCCACACCTAGTACTTGTTATCTCATTAAAAAAAAAATAGTCATTCTAACAGGTGTAAAGTAATATCTCATCATGGTTTTGATTTTCATTTCCCTGATGGTTAATGATATTAAGCACTTTTTCAGATAACTGTTGACCATTTTATGTCTTATGTGGAAAAATATCTATTCAGGCCATTGCCAATTTATTGATTGGGTTGTTTTTATATTTTAGTTTGCTATTGAGTTGCATGAGTTCCCTGTATATTTTGGATATTAACCCCTTATCAGATATATGGCTTGAAAATATTTTCTCCCAATCCATAGGCTACCTTTTCATCTCGTTAACTGTTTTTGTTTTGCTGTACAAAAGCTTTTAGTTTGGTGTAGTTTCATTTTTTTATTTTTTCATAATTGCCAGACTTTTTGTGTGATATTAAAAAAAATCATTGCCAAAACTGAGAACAAGGAGTCTCCCCTCTATATTTTCTTCTAGAAGTTTTATTGTTTCTGGTCTTATGTTTAAGTCTTTATTTTGAGTTAATTTTTGTGTATCATGTAAGTGTCCAATTTCATTCTTTTGTATGTGGGTATCCAATTTTCCCAACATCAATAATGAAGAGACTCTCTTTCTCCCTATTGTGCCTTCTTGATGTGCTTGTCAAAAATTATTTGACTATATTTGCTTGATTTTATTTCTGAGCTCTCTGTTCTGTTCCACTGGTCTATGTGCCTTTTATTTATTTGCTATTATTATTATTATTTTTTTTTTGCCAGTAACATACTCTTGATTTTTACAGCATGGTGTTATAATTTGAAATCCAGAAGTGTGATGTTTCCAACTTTGTTATTCTTTCTTAAGGTTGTCTTGGCTATTTGGTATCTCTTTGTTTCCATATATATTTTAGAATTGCTTTTTGAATTTACTTGAGAAATGCCATTGGAATTTTGATAGAGACTGCACTGAATCTGTATATCACTTTGTGTAGTTAGGGCATTTTAACAATATTCATTATTCCAGTTCATAAACACGAGATATCTTTCCATTCGTTTGTGTCTTCTTTAATTTTTTTTTCCAATGTTTTATACTTTTCAGTATACAGCTCTTTCACTAACTTGGTTAAATCTATTCCTAAGTATGGCTCTTTCACTAACTTGGTTAAATTTATTCCTAAGTGTTTTATTCTTTTTGATGCTATCATAAACAGGATTGTTTTCTTGATTTCTTTTTTCAGTAAACTGTTATTGGTGTAAAGAAATGTAACTAAGTTTTTATGTTAATTTTGAGTCCCACAACTTTATTAAGTGCATTTTTTGAGAACAGCTTAAATTGGCTCTTGGTTTTTTTATTTTAGCTAACAATTTCTGTCTTCTAATTGGGTATTTAGGCCATTTACATTTAATGTTATCATTGATATGTTAGGCTTACATCTATCATCTCATTTATTTTGTATTTTTCTCATCAGTTTGTTGTTCTCTTTTATTTGTATGCCTTTTTAAGATTTCTTAAATATTTCATATGATTCCATTGTATGTCAAATTTTGATTGTTAGTGATGGTTATGATTTGTGATAGTTATTTGTTTTGTTATTTTAGTATTTTAATGGTTACTTTAGAGTTTATAGTATATGTCTTTAACTTATTGCAGTCTGTCTTTAACTAATATTAAACCACTTCATGAATACTTATAAAGCCCTGTAGTACTATACTTCCATTTCTACTCTCCTAGCTCTGTGCTATTATTGTCATGCATTTAACATGTACATATGTCATATAAATCTTACACTATAGTTATTTTTGTTTAAAGACAATATTTACTCTTTAAACAAAGATATTTAAATAATATTCACAACATTTCAATAATAAGAAAACATATTTTACTTTTGTTTTTACCAGTCTCCATGCTCTTCATACACTTGTACAGATCCACATTTCCATCTGATATTTTCTTTTTCATTTTTGTATATTATGCATTTGCTGGTGAATTAAATTATTTCAACTTTTATATGACTGAAAGTCCTTATTTTGTCCTTAATTTTGAAATATAATTATGCTTCATTAATCATAACCATCACTAATAAGCAAAAATGGACATAAAATGGGATCATATAAAACATTTAAATTTAAAAGGCATATAAATAAAGGGAAACAAAGAATTGATGAGAAAAATACAAAACAAATGAGATGATAGATTTAAACCTAACAATATGTAGGATGTAGAACTCTTGTTTCACCAGTTTTTTTTTCTGCTTACCACTACATTAAAAATTTGCTCTAATGCATTCTCTTTGCTATACTGTATTCTATGTTGCATTTTGTTTGAATAGTTTTCAGTAAGAAATCTGTTATCCTTATCTTTGGTTACCTGTATGTGACATATCTTTCATTCTCTGGCTACTTAAAAATACACTCTTTATCACTGATTTCAAGAAATTTATTTATGCTGTACCTCAGTGTAGTTTTCTTCATGTTTCTTATGCTTGGGGTTCACTCAGCTTCTTAGATCTGTGAATTTATAGTTTTCCTGAAATTTGGAAAATTCCATTCATAATTTCTTTAAACACTTGTCTTCTCTCCTTGTTCTCTTCCCCTTTAGAGACTCCACTTACACGTATGCCAGACTGCTTGAAGTTGTGCTCTAGCTTACCCATGATCTGTTTACTTTAAAAATTTTATTTTCTTTCCATTTGATTTTGAGCCATTAAAGGAAAAGGTAGCAGTCTCAGGGAACTTATAAAGGAAAATAGCCTATTTACTTTAATAATCTGTAATTAAAAAAATAAGTCAGATCTTTCCCGTCCAAAAGAGTGGCTGTCAAAAAATAAGAGAGCTTTTGTAAAAATTGGAAAATGTCAGATTATTCCTTGTTGAAGGAAATGGTTTGTTTTTGTGTAGAGATTTTCCCTGTCTGAATTTATTGATTTTCTCTCCATTGTGTTATTCGACATGCTCCTCTATTCTCTGTATTTCATGTGGATTGGTAGTTAGATCCGGATGATTCAATTTTTTGACAAGAATACTTCATAGGTAGTGTATGTACTTCAACTGGGAAGCACATAATGTCTGATTTTCTCTTGTGATGTTAACAGCCTTTGACAGTCATCATTGTCAGTCCATATGGCAATTTAGTTCCAGTAGATGCCTCATGAATGACTCATGGAAATAATATGTCTTGAGTTTTTACTTTTTTTTTTTTTTTAAATAAGAGATTGCCTTCAGCTTTTAAATATTAGACTGGCTGGGTGTAAAATCCCTGGCCTCATTGCTTCATTTGAACATATTAAATATGTAATTCCATTGTCATTTGGCACAAAATGATGCCATTAAAATGTCTGATGACAATCTGATATTTCTTCCATTTTAAATATCTTGTTATTTTTGTCTGTGTTATCCAGAAAAACATTTTTTGAAAAATAAGTACTCTTTTTTAAAAGTTTCAACTACTGGGTTCTCAGATTGACCTCTCTTGCTCTCTGATTTGTATTTTTTGGAATTTTTTTGTTTGTTGGTTGTCAGTGTTACGAGAAGTGTCATCGTCTCATGCAGGTCACATAGCTGTAAGTGGCTTGTTCCTGCTTTATAATTTTGGGTTATGAAGACATGTTGTTATCTAGATGTTTTAGTAGATATTGCCTGTGGGCTTTTTGGTCTTCGTAAGTACCCTGTTTATAAGGACAGGGGCTCTCAGGAGGATTCACAATACCTATTTTCTCAATCTTCCTAGTAGGTGTTGAAAATCTTGGATGTGAGTTTTTGTTGGCGTCCTTATTTGCATTTCCTTTTGTTCTGGTGTTATGAATTTAAGGGTACATTGACTTTTCCCTTATTTCCTAACTTAGACCCACAGCTGCTGACCTCCCACAGCCCTGCTGCTCACCACCTTTACTCAGGTCATAAAGGACTCCTCATTACCAAGTGCTATTGAAGATGTTATCCATAGACTCATTTTTTTCCACTTTATATTTGCTCTGTTTAGTTTTAAGGAGTTTGGAACTTTAAAAAACTAGCCTACTGCTATGGTCAGTCATATAATTGAAAGTTTATGGAACTTTGTTTCCATATGGAAGTCACTGGAAATTTGTAAAAGTTTTATCACACTGTAAATGTCACTATGTCATATTGGGACTTCCTTTTTTTAACACTTAGATTGTTTTGGAATTTATCCTGTTGATACATACATACATGTATATATATGTATAATTTTACAATTTCTCTGTGATATTTCCCCCTTGTGTCAATATGCTACATTTAATTCACCAACTTACCTATTCATTTGCATTTCTGCTATTTCAGATTTTTCACTATAACAAAAAAGACTGCAATAAAAATTCAGACACATTTCTGTTTGAGCTCATGTATTAGTTACTATAGTACTTATATAAATTCATCTTTAATCTTTCAAAAATTAAATCACACCAAAGGGCTTTGCAACCATTATCTGAGAGTCTGACATTTTCTAATTTTTATAAAAGATCTCTTCCTTTTTGATAGCTGCTTTTTTGGACAGGAAAGACTTGACTTTATTTTTTTTAAATCACAGCTTATCAATGTAAACATCCCATTTCCCTTTACAAGCTCCTTGAAACTGTTACCTTTCCCTTTAATGGCTCAACAGACCAGATATAAAGAACTGCACAAATGTACATACACACCCCAGAGAGCCTTGTATAAAAATCTGTGCTGATAGTTTTCTGTGGTGGTTACCCTTTTAGTTTTCTCTAATACATTCTAAAAAGAAAGAGGAAGGATATATTGGATTCCCTTCCAGGCTCTTACATCCTACATCCATGTCCTGGGGGTTTCTGGTGGGCTCCAAGCAGCTCCAGCCAGGCAACTTTGCCTGGACAGAAACAAAGTTTCTTAGTTTGCGTAATATTTATTAATGAATAAGTTGGCCTCTTTGGCTTGGAGTCCGATACTTTTCATTTGGGTAAATTAACTTAGGAACACTAAATTCAACTTATTGAATTTCCTGTGCATTCTTTTTTGAGGAAGCAGTGACCCTAGTGTTTTTAGATATGGTCCAGTCAGCTGTGACTGCCCTAGATGAGGGTAAGTAACATTTCTGTTTTCCCCGCCTGAGACCTCACACATTGGTCTCAGTCTCAAAGGGAAAAGTCTGTTTGATAAATACATGCATTTGTTCATTCACTTGACATGCCTTTATGGAACACCTGCTGTGTGGCCAGCTGTGGTAGAAGCTCAGGATGCAAACAGGATGATGATGATGATGATGATGATGATGATCACAGTGAATGAAATGATGATGGGTTTAGATGTGTTTCTTTCCTTATAATAGCTGGAGAATATTTTTCCATTGCATATAGTACATTTAATTGATCAATTTTACAATTCACGCACATTTAGGATGTTTGTTCCAGTGATTTACATGATTAGCTGCTTTCATCTTCACAATAATCGTAGAGTTGACAATGTGGTTCTCACCCCTATTTTACAGGCAGGTGAAGGAAGGCACAGAGAGTGAAGAAGTTTTCTTTTAAGTGCAAGTAAGTGGTGAGGCTGGATCCCACCCTAGGCAGCCTTATTCCAAAGACCACATGCTTAAGAACTCTGCTCTCTCCACCTGTCCAGAAGTAGTTGCTGTCCTAAGGAATTCACAGGCTAAAAGCTCAACATGCAAATAAGTCACTTATAGTACAAAGTAATAAGAAACAATAGGTGGGCTCTTAGAAGACAGACACAGCACAGAGAAGAGGGGACTAGCTCACCTCTGCAGGTAGGAGGAAGTCTGCTGGAGAAACTCCTTGTTTTGGAGGATACATAGGCTCAGTCTAATCAATTCTGATTCCTAGAGAAGGCATTTATACATGGCAGTGGTGGACTATGTTTACAGTGTGAGCTCACCTTCAGCAGGGCGGTGCCGGGGAAGAGGCTCCCCAGAGAGTCCACTTGGGGTCAGAAGTGCAGGCCCTGCCACTCTGCCTCTCACCACCTCTGGCAAGTCACTTAGCAATCCTGATGTGGTCTTCACTTAACAATCTCACACATTGGTCTCAGTCTCAAAGGGAATAATCAATGCAGAATCTTTGTAAATGGCAAAGTGCTGGGCACTGTGACGGCTGCTACCACTCCCTGGAAAGGACAAATCAGGCCTGGCGGGTCTCATGGGGGGAAGCGTGAACCACAGCTCTATTGCCTTGCTCTAGTGGCTGCCTGGTAAAGCTGTGTCTAATCTCTAGGTTCCAGCCTTAGGCGCCTCAAGAACGGTGTCAAGTATCATGTTTCACCACGAACTCCGAGCTATGTGGTGGTGTGGTGTTTAGGGCCTGGCCAGCAGACTGAGGCTGCACTTCTCTGCACCACTCAGCCATTGTCTCCTTTCTTCCCCCACAGGCATAAAGCGTCTGTTTCTGTACAGTAAAGAGAGAGGGCTGGGCGCAGTGGCTCATGCCTTTAATCCTAGCACTTTGGGAGGCCGAGGTGGGTGGATCATGAGGTCAGGAGTTCGAGACCAGCCTGGTCAGCATGGTGAAACCCCGTCTCTACAAAGAATACAAAAAATTAGCTAGGCATGGTGGTGCCAGCCACTCAGGAGGCTGAGGCACGAGAATTGCTTGAACCCGGCAGGTAGAGGTTGCAGTAAGTCGAGATCAAGCCACTGCACCCCAGCCTGGGCAACAGAGCAAGACTGTCTCAAAAAAAACAAACCAAAAAAAAAAAAAAAAAAAAAGAGAGAGAGAGTGAGAGAGAGCGGCTCCACTGTTAACACAGTTGCTCAACTGGCCCAGACCACAAGAACAGTAATGCCGGTTAACTGTGCACAGAAGCAGGGACCGTCCCTAAAATAGTTCTTAGAAACTGGGACAGTATAACTGAGCTGAAGGTTTATCCTGGAAAAATGTGTGAGGATAGCCCCCTTGTTAAGAGGTTTCATCCATGATTCAATTTGTAGTTCCAAGAACTCTCATTTTTTAGACCTAATAAGCTCTCTCCATCAATAATGGCTGGAGAAAGACTAGCGAGAATATTTTAAAAACCGAACCCTGCAATCTCCTGATGATGGAGACCAAAAATGGAAATGATCCCACAGATTTCTCTGGCTCCTGAGTCCCTCCAGTTTCCCAGGCTCTCGGAGAGAGCTATGTTACATTCAGACCAGGGGAAATTTACACTGAGGGCGCCTCCCATCTGGTTGTACTCTCCTGAATCTAGCAGCCAAGCTGGGAGGAGGCATCCCCACTTGCATGGTGGATACTGATGTTGGCAGGGAAGCCTTCCCCCATCCATCTCTGTGTTATTCTTGGGAATGGGCAATGGCCTCTGTGTTCTCCTTCCCTGGTAAAGCAGCAGTGAGGAGGCCTCCGGGCGTGGCAGTCTGGAGTTCAGTGGGTCCTGTGTTTGCTGAAGAACTCCCTTTCACTCTGGGTCTGCTGGAAAGATGTAACTATGAAATGCACCAGGCAGAGGCAGCACCACATCTTTGGATAAAAACCCTCCATTAAACTAACCCACTAAGGTCATGACCCCAGGGTGATTCCCAAGCCCAGAGCCACAGCTGCCCTGGCCCTCCCCAGCCAGCCATGCCACCTGTGACTAGATGGGGGGCAACTCAGCTCTGCCTCTTTCAGAAGCTTCTGGTTAAATAATGGTCTGTCCTGTCTTGGCTGCGGTAAGGCTGCCACACATCCATTTCAGGAAACTTTCATGGTGATGGTCGGGTTGGACGACCTGCTGCCTTTAACTCCATGTTCTGGAAGTTGCCTGAAAAGCATGAGCTTCACAACATCCCAGACCTTGTGGCTCTGAGCCCCCTACTTGCGTCCTGGCAATGTGTGCTCAGTCAGCCTCACAGCTGCTTCAGTCTTCCCACTCTGTATCTTCGTTCAAGTTCTTTTAGCATATTTTGTTCCCTCAAATTATGTGATTTGAAGTTGGTTTTATGTTGAGTGACTGCAATATTTTATGGAAATACATGATGATAAGCCTCCAGTGACTTGCATCCCCCTTAACTGAAGTTTGGGTTGCAGCCCTGAGCTGCACACTTCGATGGTACTGAAATAGGGTCTCGGAGAGGCAAGCAGGGACATCTGCGTGTGTGCAGCCTTGGCCAGTGGTGCCCTTTGGTGTATTCTTCTCAGCGTCTGACCCTCCAGACCTCCCGGCTTGCTCACAGTCACAGCCAAAGTCATGCTCCTACTCCACTCCCCCTACTCCGTGGGGCGCACTGGCTCACCTGCCTGGATGCCTTCACTCGCTGTCCACAGGATGGCACCATCACCTCCTCCGGTCTTTGCCCAAAAGTCACCATCTCGGGGACTTGTTCTTCACCATTTGATTATCTAAAATTATAGCAAATTCCTAGAACCAGCCATCCCTTTTGCTCTATTTTTCTCCATTGCCCTTCTCACCATTGGGCATACTCTTTATTGATTGTGTATTTCTCTCAACTACTGTGTAACTCTTAGAAGACAGAATTTTTTTCTTTCCAATATTTATTTTTGGCTCCAGGGGTTCATGTGTAGGATTTTTACATGAGTAAATTGTGTGTCATGGGGGTTTGGTATACAGATTACTTTGTATACCATAAGGAATAGCATGGTACCCCATGCGGTACCCTATGGGTTTTTAATCCTCATCCTCCACCCTCCGTCCTCAAGTAGGCCCAGCTGTCCTTGTTCCCTTCATGTCCATGTATATGTGGTGCTCAGCCCCCACTTCTATGTGAGATCATGGAGGACGAATATCTGTCTGGTTTGTTACCTCCTCAGTACCTGGGTAACAGCTTGCTTGAACTAATGTGGGATAAATACCTTCTAATGAATAAATGAACATTATATCCTTGTATTATATAAATAATATCGTTTGAAGTATTTTTCCTTCTGTAACATCTCTTTAAGTAAAAATTAAGTGTCTCTAGTGGAATAACTTTAAAACAACATAAAACTGTATTTATTCATAGATATATTTTTAAGACATCTTCTTATTTTTTTGTAAAAGTTTTGAAAACTTTTTTTTCAGGCAATAAAAGTAATTCAGAATCATTGTAAATGGTTTTAAAAAAGACCTAACCTTTTAAAAGTTAGTAATTAGTAATTATCTGACTTAACCACTGTTAGCACTTTGCTATATTTTCTTTCATATTTTTATCTATGCATGCACATTTGCATGGCCACACACTTCTATAAATACGTAATGATATTTGTCTACACACATATGTGTGTGTGTATATATATATTTAGGTTGGAATTGTACTATGTTTACTTTTATCATGTACTATGCGGAGAACATAGTGTGTATTGTTCATTGCTGATTTTTCTGGAACACTATGTTCAGAGATATATTAACATTTCACCACATATAATCTATCATAATTTAACTAGTATGCGATTGTGGATAATAAGTGTTTTCATTTTCATTATCTATTGAGTATATTGTCTTTAATAGCTCTTACTTTTATTTATTCTAATTCCTTTAGCTTATTTTGCTTGTATATTTTAGCTATCAATAACCTTCAAAGTTTAGTCTTTTGTCCTTATGTTCTTTCTAAATGCCATTTTCTTGACTCTAAGTGGTTTTGTCCCACGGCCCGTGTACCTTAATTCCTTGATTCTATCCATCTTACCTTCTTTGTGTTTTCTAGAGTATATCCCATTTCTGGGATGTGTTTCCTAGCAGGCTTTCACTGTGGTGAAAGCCACAGTGAAAGGAACAGCGGTGACTCCCACGGCCCACTTCCTACTCTCTCAGAACCCCTTCCTCAAAGAGCATGCTCAGGACCTAGGGTTCTTCCCTCTGTGGCTGGTGAGGTCACAGTGTCCTCTGGAATCACATTCCCAGCCATCCCTTGCTGAGAGAGGAACATTCCATGTTCTAGAGTCTCTAACATGTGCAGCCCCTGATGAGGGGCAGAAATGCCCCCTCTCACCCAGCCTTATCGGAGCCAAGTGAATGAACCCCAGGCAGGCCTGAGGAAGCTGCACACGGAGCCTCAGTAGTCAATGCTGGCACTGTTTTGCCCTCAGCCTCTGTCTCCATCACTTTGAAGCATTCTACTGGTTTCCTTTCAGACAGGGTAATGATTTTGAGTCCACTCAGCCCCACAGTCAGACAGGTTGTTGCTCTTACAGACCTCAGGAGCAAGCAGATCTGAACACGTCGGGGGTCAAACAGACCTGCCCTGACCGCAGTGTTAAAGAGGAGATCCATTTCCTAAAAGTGTAGGGGGACGGTTATAGGTGGGATGCCCTATCAGCATCTGTCTCCACGGCATGTCCACAGAGTGGCTCCCTGTAGTCTGGGAGTAGTGTTCCTTGGCTTCTCTGTGGTCCCTGTGGTCCACAAAAGCTGTTTCCCTTGATGGAAGCCTTTCTTCTTTCCCAGCTGACTGCACATCCTTGGGAGCCAGCCCTCTGGACTGAGGACTAGAATCTCTGATTGATCCGTCCACTACTCAACTCCATGGCCTCAGTGGTGTACACAAGACTCTTGACACGGGGCCCATTCACAAGGGCAAGCACCTCCCCACAGATGCACCTGAAAGCCGTGGACCCTGTGATTCTCAGGAATTCGGCTGACTGATGGAGCAATCCTTCCCAGGCAGGTGGAGCTGAAAGACTCCCCCGATCCAGACACACAGGTGCTCCATGGGATTCTTGATGGCTCTGTTTCGTCTGGAGCATCAATTTTACTCATTGGTGTTGTCTGATTAAACTGTCCAAGATAAAGGTCTGGATATGTTGGCAAGGAACCTGGCTTTTAGAAAACACATATTCCTCAAATTGAAAGTTTTAGGCCTGCTTTTCCCTCCAGCTTTGTGAAGAAAATACATTTGGCAGAGGTTTTGGTGGGCTGGCACTTGTATCTGCTTAGCTTCAGGAAGAACTGGCTCGTGCACTGAGAATCTGCTTCTTCCAGATCTGAGCTAGAAATCTCATTAGATGTACTCTGTACAGTCTGGCCAGGGTGCATTCCATCTACTCGGCTGCTCGATCCCATTGCAATCCATCTTTAACTTTGATTCTCTGCCCAATGACGGGGATGGTTATCTGAGAAGACACATCACTAGGCCCAGCCTCGGGCTCACAGGGCCCACCTGGAGCCAGTGGATAATCCTCTGGGTGATTTGCAGCCACAGTTGGGAGTGAGGTTGAGTGCAGGGGTTTGCTAGTTTGTAAGTGAATTTTATTGCTGTAACATCATTCTCACCCACTTGCCCTCTGATGTACTTTCTTGGGCAGGAGGGAATGTCAGGGTGACTCAGTGGTGCAGAAATTACCTTGATTCCTGGGTACCCCCAGGACCCCACGCAGGTTCTGGGTCCAGGGAAAGCAATGACACTCACATCAAGGCCCTGAATACTCAAGTCCAGCCCCTGCCTTTCTGTAAACAGTAAATCCACCCAAGGTTATGTACATCCCAAAGGGGAAACGTGCCTTTTCTACCGTGTTACACAGCATGGAGGTGCATTTACAACTTGAATGTGAGAAATTCACCCCCAGCTGGGGACCAAGGCCAAAGAGCCTTCCTGCTGTCAGGCTTCCCTGCTGCAGAACTGGTGTGCATGGTAGGCTCATGCCTCTGACTATCTTAGCCAGATGGGACGAGGGCCATTCAGGTGGGAACTCAATTTCTGGATTTTATGGTATAGTCATACCATGAAATGTTATGTGGCTATTTGAAAACCATGCTTTTGGGGTTAATTTTAAGATGTGGGAAGATGTTTATAGTACACTAAAAGTTGAAGAGAAGGTCAGGGCCCTCAGCTGCTTTCTCAGTATGACCCCCGTTTTGTTATCTGTATATAGCCACATCAAAATGCTGATGATATTTTTGGGTGACTTTTTTATAGGTACTTTCTAATATTTTTCAAATGTCTACAATGTATGTGAATTATTTTATAATAAGACACATTATTGAATTAGTGTAAGTTTTTTAAAAAAAACTGTATTAAAATGATGAGTTTCATAATTTATAATGAACTCTCACCCATAGATCCATCACCCATCCTCAAAAATTACCCCAACTGTGGGCTAATCTTATCTCATCTATGTCACCATGTACTTCCCTCCTGCCTATATTACCATTTTTTAATTAACAGACATTTTTTGTGAGCAATTTTTGGCTTAAAAAAGTGGAGCAGACACAATGGAGAGTTTCCACATTTTCTCCCCTGACCCCAGTTTCCCTGTTACTAACATATTGCATTAATGTGGAACATTTGTACAAATGGATGAACCAATACCAATGAATTCTTATTAATTAAAGTCTCTAGGTTACTGTAGGGTTCACTGTTTTGCATAGTTTCGTGAACACAGGTTTTTAGGTTTTTTTATTGCCCAATTTATTGAGTGGATTATTCTCAAGACTACAAATGTCTGAACCAACTTAACCATTTATAGTATCTAAATTGTGGATACTACACAAACTACAATCCAGGAACCAGCGAGGTGATGAAGAAGCCCTTTAGAATCACCTGAAAAGCAAAGTTGACAGCACAGCAGCCACACTGAAATCTCCATCCCTAGCATATGAGTATAAAGCCATGGTAGCATGGGTTGCTGCTGGTGCTGATGTGTGGGGGCTGGGGCTCGGTGCTGCGCCCGCTGCCTAGGGAAGGTGAGCCTCACTCTTCTGGGAACAGTAACTTTAACTGGAGCACAGTTGTTTAGGCAGTGGGGGTGGGAAGGGGCGTGAAAAGTGTTCTCCAAGACTGATTGGAGCCAGAACCTACAAAGGGGATTAAAAAAATTAAAAAGTAATCCTTCTGGCAGCCTAATGAAACAGAGACTTTCTCAGCAGTGGAATGGGGGAGCAATGCCCCGCCATGATGTCACCATAGCAGGCCAGGCAGCTCTTTCTAGACACCTGCCAGACGCTAATTAGTCCAGGCATCCAGAGCAGGGATCCAGGCAGGAGCGGAGGGATTGGAAGCTATTTTCCCCAGGACATTTGCAACCTGTCATAGTTTAATGCCCTGTCCCCCCAGCCAATCAGTAGAGTTTTGCTTTCTACATGCAGGGGACAAAAATTGTCACAGCCAGCAGACTTGGCCCCTAAATCCATCATGCTAGTTGTGGTAGAAATCACATTGACTGTTTGATCTTCAACAATCTCATCGATAAGCACTTCCTGCATTGGGCCAGGAAATGGGAAGGCAGTGGTTGGCAAGACAGGGAAGGCGCTCTGCTGGGGTGCTGACTTCCCACTGCAGGACGAGCACCCGAGGACAGTGGGGACTGCTCCTCATTTGCTTATTCCCAGCGGTCTCACTGGCCTTCACCTTGCCCTGTGTAGCCAAAGGGGCATGTCTGTGCACAGACACATGTCATCTGGGTTTCCTGAGAGTGGAGCAGACCAAAACCAAATTCTGAGTTTCCCAGTTTCCAAATATTCAGCCTGTCATGATGATGTGAGCAAGCCCTCCTGGTGGATGGAGTCACAGAGGGCCAGGCCCTGCTCACGGCTTCCTTCCACTGTTGTTTGGGGCCACAGCTAGATGTCAGTTACTTCTCAGCAGTGGGTCTCACCCTTTCCCAGCCAGGAGCACTAAACTCAACCCAGGACTATTCAGATTCTTTAGGACACTTTAGAGAATCTGTACAAACCTATATAGAAAAGCAACTAGAATATTTTAAAATGAAGACTAGGACAAGGGACTAGCTCTACATGATTCCAAAATACATTTTAGGTTTCCATGGAAAAGGGTACCTGGTAAGAATTCCAGACACAACCTCCTCTCCCTTTGCATGAAAAGACCTAGGAAGAAACAGAAACACTTGGAGAATAACAGATTCTTATTGCATGTGTATTATATACCCAGGTATCATGCTGGGTACTTCCAATAGCTCATCAAGGTTGGTAGAGTAACTGACCCCACTTACAGAGGACACTGACCTGCTCAGGTGCATACAACCCCACAGACTCAGCCAGCAAGGGGGATGATGGGCATCATGTCCAGCCCTTCCTGGACCCCAGGGCTGTGTTCCTATTGAGGCTACTCACCTGGTCTTCAGAATCCTGGGGGAATTTCTACAACATGAGAACCTAAGGGGCTGAACCAAGAATCATGTGCAGAATCTGGCAGGGTCTGAGCCTGGGACAGATGGGAAAGGACAACGGCTTGGGGCGTGTGGTCACCTCTCCTCTCACAGACCCATGTGGTTGACTCTTAGGCCACTAAGCAGTTTTATGTCTGAGCTGTGGTTACTTTTTGGGGGTTTCCTAGGAAGGCTTTGATAGCTGACCTCAATTATTCTCTTCCAGCCCGAGATGGAGCAAATCCATCAGCCCAGTTCAAGGGCCACTTCCTTCCTCTCTCATGGCTCAAAACTCAGGCCATGACCAAGCCCTACCACGCATGGCAAGGGAACGACTCTTGGCGTTGACCAGAGAACTGCTCCCTGCACTGTTTCCCTGACCTCCTTCCTCCACCCAGTTTCCCCATAAACCCTCTCCTTCTAGATCTGTTCAGGGGAGCCAGAGAGTAGCAGATGACAGGTGGTAGCACTCTCTCCTGATTCTTCCCTTGCAGTCTGCCCCGCATTGTCTCCTCTATACAGTTGCTTGGTGAGACTTTTAAAACATACATTCAGCCCTGCGCCTCCTCTGCTGGTGCTCTCAAATAGCCCCATGGGCTTCTCGTGCTGTAAAACCCTCTCCTCCCCACCCACTCCACTCCTGGCTCTGAAGGCCTTGCTCTTCCTGCAAATATCAGGCGAGTTCTGACCTCACGGCCTTTGTGTGTGCTGGGCCCCCCTCCTGGGATGCACTTTCGCCAAGTGTGCTCATGCTCTGCTATGTCCACTGTTGGCTTGGAGAAGGATGAGTTCTCTTTGTCTTTTACCAAATGAGAAGCTCAATATCTGAAATACTAGTAATGTGAAAAAAAGTTCTGGCTTGAACTTGAGAAGTTGATTTTGTCTGACCTTATGAAATCTCTTGTGAATACTTAAGGGTGATATAGCGAAAGGGAAGTGAACTTATCTTCCCTCTCTTAACTGACCCACCAAGGAGAGGAAGGGAATCCAGAACTTTCAGGAGCAAAGTCATATGTTGGAACGGTGCCCATCATATAGTCATTCAATAGATACCTACTGAATGCTGAGCTCGTGAACTAGGAGGTGGGGACACCACCCTGAATTAGAGAGCAGTCCCTTTCTCAATGAGCTGATGGCCTAATGGAGGAGACAAATATTAAGTGACTGTACAAATAATTATAAAATCCTAAGTATCATAAGTGCAGTGAAGGTGACATGGGCAGTTTTAGGTCTATCTGGGAGGTCAGGAAGGGCTTCCCCAGAAAAGGGACATTCGTCGTAGGATGCGAAAGATGAGTTGGAGAGGTGCTGAGCAGGACTGTGAGATCCATGGCTTACACCCCTGGGTGTACACTAGTAACATTCAGTGAAACAGAAAACACCAAGAGACAGGAAAGCCAGGTGTGGGTAGGTGGGGAAAAGAACCAGTTCTGTTTGGGACTTTACTGTGAGGTTAATTTGAAGCAGAGAAAAGCCAACGTCAAGTATACAATTGGGTATTACTAGATATACCAAGGACAACATGCAGACAAAAACGTGGAAATGTGAGGAGTGGTCTGACTTAAGGTATACATCTGTGAGTCACCACCATCGTGTGCGGTAACTGAAGCCTAGTTGCACTCGAGTTCTTCAGAGGAGAGACTGCAGATGGCGCAGAGAAGGGGGCCTGGGGGCTGCCTTGAGGAACTCTAACATCCCAACTGCACGTAAAGAAAGATGAGCTTGCCAGGAAAGCAGAGACATTTCCAGATCAGCAGGAGGAAAAGCAGAAAAGCATGCTTTGAGTGAAGTTGAGGGAGAATCCTTTGGACTATTGGTGTGACATTTTTGTGAGTCTAAAATTTTTTCAAAACAAACAGTAAAAATCAGTTTATTAGGGCTTATTAAGATGTAGGAGGGCCTAGCTTCTCCATGGTGGATAACTGCTCCCCATCAACAGAGACCTCCCTTAGTAAGGGTCCTCATCTTTTTCCATATCCTCTTCAAAGAGCCACTTTAAGTCCTCAAAGCTTTCTCCTACACGTATCCCTCCATCCAAACCACTGTGGTCCCAGGATCCAAACTGTGAAAAAGGGGTGGATTGCTTATTTTTCAACTCTTTAGATTTAAAGAAATGCTATCGACTTTTAAATGTATACTACATTTTAATGTATTCCCACTTATTTATTAAACAAACATATACATACATATAATTGAGGACACTGGACTAATTACTACCAATTTGTGCCAGTCAGGATAGGCCAGGTTTGATGGTAACAAACAAGCCCGAAGTCCTGGGGGCTAGAAGACCAAGGTTTACTTCCTGCCTAAGTGGTCCGTCTAGTGTGGGTTGTGGGAGAACTCCGCTTGTATTTATCACTCTAAGACTGCTCCATCTTGACACTTACTTCCACGATTGCCATGGCGGGGAAAACAGGGCTCAGTCAAGCACTGCAGCTGGGTGCTTCAGCTGGGAGCTACACACATCTCTTCTGCTCACCCTTCATTAGCTGCAGGCAGGCACTGGTTGTGCCTGACTTCAAGGGAGTGTGGAAGGATCCTTCCTGTGTACATGAAATAGAAGAAATCTAGAACCAGTCCATGCAATGTAAGGTTCTACCACAAGCAATAAAAGTCAGTAAAATCACAGCATTGTGGCAGAAACAGCTAATTGCTTGCTCAATGTCCATTCTCCTCTACTCCCTTGCCAATAGCACCCTTGTATGTCAATGTGTACTGAAAAGTATCCAATCTACAGACACTGTAATAGCTAACGAGGGACATATGACCCAATTCTGGGTGTTTGGATGGCATCAGAAATCACTAGGTGGGGCTTACAGCAAAAAGATCTTTTTGGTGATTGACAATGTTGGCTTGTGCCTTTGGCCTCTGTCCTTCCTCTGCTGTCTGTCTTCTTCCCCCCTCCTTGGACCCTGGACATAGTGAGAGCACAGCAGGCATCCTGTGATCCCAGCACAGGAGCCTCACCCTGAGAACGGCAGGGCAGGACTGCTCACGGGGACTGGTCTTGACGAGGGTGTTGAGCCTCCAGACGAGCCATGGGCTGCTTCTCCCACATCGCTGCACACAAAGAAGCCAGCACTGTTAGGTCCTCTGTTACTTGTGGACAGACCCAATCTAAATGATGCAAATTAACCTTTTTATTACCATGTACCATTCATAATGATGTATTCATACAGTATAATAGTATAATTCTAGGCATTTTAGAAATATTTACAAAAATTGTCACATTAACATCACCTTTCAGGTATAGAAAATTATTAAATAGCATATAACTTTCTATAATGAACTTAGAACAATTTTTCTGCAGGAAAACAGAAGGAAAATAAAATAATATCCATATGTAAGACCCATTTTGGGGAATAAGTTGTATGCTTTGAACTTCTTGTAAAACGAATCAATCTAACCTAATAATTTAAGACATTAAAGTTAGTTATTCAAACTAACTTGATAGTGATGGATATAGTAGTAGTATCCATTCCTCCTCTAAGTAATCAAGACATTCTGGTTTTTGGTGTAAATTACTTTTAAACATGCAGTTCATTTAGCAATACATGATTGACAGCTGCACCTTCAAAAAAACTTAAAAAACCAAGAAACACAATATTAACTTGTTACTAAACTAAGGAAACTTAGCTGAGATAGTCTTTCGGAAATCTCTAGGGAAATAGCCTGATTTTTTTTTGAAAAGAAAACAAAAGCTTTTATTGGGACATAAAATTAAATTCATTATTTGGCAAATTTCTTGCTCAAATACCATGTCCACATGCATCTCTGTTCCAGCAATTTTTTTTGTCGTGAATTATATAGCACTTACTTTAATGTGTTTGCTTTACTCAAAAAAAAGAATGAATTACAGCAATCTTTTCATCATGCTTGCCTCACTGGAGGGGAGCTCTTAGGAGAGCTGTTCCAGGTGTAAGAGCCCCACAGCAATCCTGCCGCCTTTCTGAAATGCCTGTGCAGGGTCTTGAGGGCTTCTGGCCAGCATTTTCATTTAGGCAACTCTGCCTGGATGAGCACGCTTTCCCTCTGCAGTTCAGGACTTACCCCAAACTTATTTGATAACTTGTTCTGACTTCAGGAAAAAGCACGGTATCTTTCAGGATCTCAATTGAGCCACTGAGATGGACCTGAAAATGGCTTTTTAAATAGTTAGATGAGGCCAAGTGTGTGCTTTTGGATCAAAAGTGAAGTAAGGAGGAGACCAGGAAAGATGAGAGTTGCTGGCAATTTTGGTGCTCTGGATGCCCTAGACCTGGGGATGGGGTGATACTCAGGGATGCTGGTTGGAAAACATTTTTTTCCGGAGCTGTGGACATTTCAGTATTTACCACTCCACATTTCTACCACATTTGGTTAGTCTTTGAACATTTTTTCATATTTTACTTGTATGTAAATATTCTCTCCAAATCCACTGTTTTGGTGCTGAGCAACCCGGCTCCCGTCCTGTCTTCTCTGAGAGCTTTCCAGATCTCACCATCTTCCTCTGAGATGCCAGAGCTTTCTGTCTGTGTTTGGCTCTGCCATGTCTTGGGCCTGCCCTCTCACCGGTCTGCCAGCTCTGAGAAGGCTGGCATCATTCTTACTCTTCTCTGACTGTCCCAGGTATTTGGCACAGAGCGGATGAACCTAGAAGGAGCCTCATTTGTGCTTGAAAAGAATGAAGGGACAGCTGTGATTTTCTCCTCTGTGAGGCTGATGGCTTCTCTGTCTCATCCGGAAGCAGGATTGCATTGA
Source organism: Sapajus apella (assembly GCF_009761245.1). NCBI lineage: Eukaryota > Metazoa > Chordata > Mammalia > Primates > Cebidae > Sapajus > Sapajus apella. Next base: position 923,726 of record NW_022437107.1, read on the forward strand.
GATCCCTGAAGTTGTCTGGCTCCTGTAAAATTAAACAGGAAGAGAACCTTGGTTAACAGAAGAAATGGAGAAGGACCAACTTCTAGTTTTCTATGCCAGGTCAGGGCATTGCTTCTTCTCTGTGAATTACTCTGACCTGCTGAATTGAAACTTTCTTTACTTTTGGACAGATAAGAGTAATTTGGGGGCAGATAAGAGCTTCTGGGAAGTTGTCATTGCAAATGGCTGGGCAGTAATGCTGCCACAAAATGATTATCCGAGACTCCTTTTTTCCTAGTTTGAATTATTTAAAAAAAACTAAGAATTACTTGATTTAAAAATAATAGATCGAGATCTTCTGGCACTACTGAAACTTCTGAGTGGCCTCAGATTGTTGCTTGAGAATCTATTCAGACAGCCCAGCAGTTGGCAGATGTAGCATTCATCATGCCTCTGTACTCATAACAAATATCAGCAAGCATGAAGTTGTGTGCCTGAGTGAAGCCCTAGCAAAGGAATCAAAGAGCAAATGTCCGTGCAGGTTAGCAACTGTTGGTGCGCTCCATGGGGATTTACCTTCGGGGAACACTTGGGCCCCCACTGCGCCACCATCACAGCCAACCTACCTGCCCAGAGGAAGGACTCCATGCTCTGCTCCCAGGCGGATTCTCCCTCCTCACACCACTTGTACTTCCACCTCCCATTCCCTCCAAGCTGTCCATGGACTCTCTCCTTTGTTCTGGAGATATCATTCTGGGAGTAAAACGGAGAAAGGATGGGCCATGAACAGTGTGTGGGATGGAAAGTGCCAGAGAATTCAGGTATCTGTGAGGCTGGAGGGAGCCTTCCCTGTGGGCGAGGACACTGGCTCAGCCCGTGCTGCATCCAACCTCAGGGCCAGCTGGGAGCAGGTGTCATTTGCTCTTCATCACATTCTGAAGGGGCAGGTATGGGAGCTGGTACAACAGGCTTTCTCAGGCTGTTTTCAGTTGTGTGCAGCTGGTGTTTGAAAGAGAATTGCATTTAGGAATAGGGCTGCTTTACGCTCTGGGGGTGAGGAAGGAGGGAGTGAGAATACTCTGGTTCCGGCCCATCCCAAACCACTGTGCAACACTCTGCCTCCGAGGTAGCCCAGAGTGGAAGTGCTCGGGGACCTACATACCCACTGCTGCTGGTGGCTTATTAGCCATAAACACATTGCAGCCTGATTTCTGAGATAGCACTTGTCACATCCAGAGGAAGAAATAACGATCTAATGTGGGAGATACTGGTGGTGGCAGAGGGTAGGGAGGGGCCTGGTGGGAATCCCGAGGGTGGGCATGGTCTGTGGGGCCCAGGCCCAGGCCCAGACGAGCGGGCACTGAAATTCTCTGGGACAGAGGATGCAGAGATGCTAAAGGCAGCCATCAATCACTGCATCAATTTTGCAACGATTTTACATACGTTTGCACCTGTGCTCTGAGGGAGTTTCCAGGCTGGACATGGTGGGATATGCCTGTCTTCAAGGACCTGCCCTTCTACCGGGGAGCCAAGATGAGCAGTTACACTGTTTGTATTTGTCACAGTGAGCAGCTCCTGTGCTCATGGATGGCACCGATTGATTTACCTTTGGGAACGGTCCATCCTGAAGAGGGCCTGTCCTCTCCTTTGCAAAAGGATTTAAGAAGCAGGGAGGGACATAGGCTCCCCTCCAGACCATGGTCTCCTTGAGCCCCATGGATGCTGATGCTGTGGCAGCAGGAATAGAGGTCCCAGCTCTTCTGCCCGGCGAGAGTCAGGCCGCAACCCACCAAGCACAGCCCTTGGGAGTGTGCTCGGGATTCTGGCCTTTTTCTGAGCATCCTTCCTCTAGATTAGAGGAAAATAACTTCTAAAATAGATCAATGGTCAGATGACCTCTGCAAAGACTCTAAAATGATTTCTCACCTACATTAGGCTCAGCTCCCTTATATCAGGCAGACTGAAATTGTACTTTAAATCTCTAACAGCGCTGAGCATCATATTTGATGCAGTAATTCTGACAAATTTCTTTACCTTTTCTTGGTGAAAATTATTCACCCGTGAGGGCATCTGTTTAGGTCTTGAAAAAGGCATTAGATATTTTCTTTGTATACTGTTTGCTGCATGCACACACACACTTGAGTTATAAAATCCAATATAACACGAACATCCGTGAACTTAACACACAAGCTGAGAAGCTGTCTTTGTATCCTTCCCAAATCCCATTCCTCCCTTTCACGAAACCCTGAATTTTGTGTATATTATGGCCATAATTGTCCATATGTGTATACATCTTCAGTTGCATTGTTTTAGATTCCAGAGTCGCTGGCTTTGTTTAGGAGTGTGTAGCACAGTGGTTACAAATAACGGTTTTGGAATCAAACTGATTGTGTTGAAATCTCAGATGAAACGTTTACTAGTTGTGCAACTTTGAATGCATTATTTACCCACTCTGAACATCAGTTTCTTCCCTCCCAAATGGCAGTAATCCTTCCCAGCTCATCTCTCTCCTGGAGTTGCCCAGAAGATTGAATGGAATGAGACCCTGTCCATTTTTCCTGGCCAGTGATTGACCCTCAACTAAGGTTGAGGGCAACCCTCTGCCCCAGACATCCCTGGGAACTCCTGTCAGACGCTCACCCTTCACCACTGGCACCTACTCCAAGCCACCAGGCCTTAAAACAGAAGCAAATGAGGAATGCATGGGATGAGCAAGAGCACCAGGCTTAATTTATAGCTTTCCTGTGTCCACACAGGAAGACAAATGTGCTGGGCGAGGACAGTGGATACCATTACCAGATCATTACTTAGCAAGTTGCTTGGTCTTGGCAGGAAATGGTTCATCATTTTCAGATGAGTACAGAACTGCAGAACCTTGTAACTGTCCTCCCTTGTTCTGCACCCTTGTGGCAGACACAATGGTCCTAGCCAAAGCTTTCCCTCCCACGGCGCCTTATTGAGATAAGTGACTGGGGATGCTGGATGTCACATGATCTACTGAATACAAGAGCCCTGAACTCGGAAGGGGCTGGGGTCAAAGGCTTCCAGGGCTGGAGAGCAAGGCCGGAAACCCCAAAAGATAAATGAGGACTTCTGGAACAAGATAAGAAGATGAATTAAACTGCTTGCATTAGCATACACATGATGTTCCAGAAAAATCCACTTTGGCTGCCAAAGTAGCCCTTTTGGAATTCACGAAGACCCTGGCCAGGGCCCTCACATCAGGGCTCAGTGCTTAGGTCTTGCATGTGCTGTTTTTTTTTTTTTTTTTTTTCAATGAGATGGAGTTTCGCTCTTGTCACCCAGGCTGGAGTGCAATGGCATGATCTTGGCTCATTGCAACCTCCGCCTCCAAGGTTCCAGCGATTCTCTTGCCTCAGCCTCCTGAGTAGCTGGGATTATAGGCACCTGCCACCATCCCTGGCTAATTTTTTGTACTTTTAGTAGAAATAGGGTTTCACCATGTTGACCAGGCTGGCCTCAAACTCCCAACCTCAGGTAATCCACCCGCCTTGGCCACCCGAAGTGCTGGGATTCCAGGTGTGAGCCACTGCACCTGGCTGCATGTTCTCCTTTACAGCAACCCAGTGAGGCAAGATCAGTGGGCTCACGAAGGAGAAAGCTGAGGCTCAGGAAGCAAAAGTTATTGCCCAAATTAAAATACATAGTAAGAGCCTGATTTGATTCCAAACCAACGTCTGATTGGCTGTAAAATTCAGACCTGCTCTGTATTTCACCGTCTTGTGTCCCTCAGCAGTGTGATGGATCACCATGAACAGGATAGCCACTGGCCAGCAGTGTCTCAATCATGGGTTGTCCACTGTGCTCCCACACCCACAGGGCCCTTGGTGCTGAACAGATGGTGGATCTCTGGCCTTTCTGTCTGTCCCGAATCTTTAGAAGCCTGTTGTCTATGGTGACAGTGATTTCAGATTGGCTAGGTTTGACAAGCAACGAGTAACAATACGTCTGTTGTTAGAGGTGAGAGGAAAGTTTGTTATTCCACGTGCCAAGAAGGCAGAGAGAACGTCTCAACCAAATTGGTAAGTCAAGAATCTTTCAGGAAAAGATATGGCTAAGAATTCTAAAAGGGGAGGGCGGTTGGTTCAATAAAAAGGAGGAGGGAAAGGTGTCTAATTCAAATTAGAATCTCCAATCTAAGAGACTGGTACAGGCATAAGATGTCAAGAAAATGAGCAGAAAACATAGTGTTTTGCCCTCAAGATTTGCTTGGAGAAGAGGAGCCCACTCCAGCAGCTGGGCGGTCAGGTGACTGGGTTTCCGACCTCACAGGAGCAGCCTGAGCGACCTCTCCCTGGCTGGGGCTGGAGGCTGGGGGTGGGGGAGGCGTGGTGACCCAGCAATCTGCTACAGTTCGCCGTTGTTTCCCCAACAGGAACCCTAGGGTTGGAGGGAGGGACGGTTGGTTTTGTCAGTCCATTGTGCTTGGGGTGAGAAAAATATTTAGGATATATTTTAAGTAATCTTAAATTAGATATTAAAATTATTGTCACAAAACTACATGTGATTTTGATTCTCTGATAGAATTCAGAACTAATTTGGCCAGGTGCTGTGGCTCACACTTGTAATCTCAGCACTTTGGGAGGCTGAGGCGGGCAGATTACTTGAGCTCAGGTGTTCGAGACCAGCCTGGCCAACATGGTGAAACCCTGTCTCTACTAAAAATACAAAAAATAGCTGGCTGTGGTGGTGGGCACCTGTAACCCAAGCTACTTGGGAAGCTGAGGCACTAGACGGGAATCACTTGAAACTGGGAGGTGGAGGTTGCAGCCAGCTGAGATTGCACCACTGCACTCCAGCCTGGGTGACAGAGGGAGACTCAGTCTTAAAAAAATTAAAAACGAACTAATTTATTAGTATCTGTGGAGAGCAGATATAAGCATTTATCCACAATTTTTTCTTGTTTCACTTATATCCTCCCATCTCTGGTTTAGTCCCCCCTTCCTCCCACTGAATTAGTTAAAAGACAATCCAGAGTTCTATATCGTTTCATTCATAAATGTTTAACTTTGTGTCTCTAAGTGAAAGAGACTATTTAAAAAAATAAATATTTTATCATTATCAAGCTAGAAATATGAAAAATATGAAAAACGTTTCCTAAATATCATCTAATATCTGGTCAATGCTTAAATTTTCCTAATTCTTTTCAGGTGATTAAAAAAGGAAATAAACAAGGGTACACCTTATATTTGGTATGCATATATGTATGCATCTATCTGTCTCAACCAACCGTTCTCCCTCCTTCTTTTTCATCCTTGTTATTTACATGTTGAAGAAACTGAATCATTTGCCCTGCAGAATTTTCCACACTGTGGATTTGCCTGACTGCACCCAGTGGTGCTGCTCCTCTATCTTGTTCTGGGTGAGTTAATAATTAGATCTAGAGGCTTGATCCGTTTTGGAAGTTTTTGCAAAATGACTCCCCACTTATTGCTGTGTTCTTCCTGCTGCAGCTCACAGAGGAGCTGGGAGGTCCAGGTCTCTTTTTTTGGGATGTGTAGATTCATCAGTGGGATCAGGTGATGTCAGCCTCCTCCATCCTGCAAGAAATTCTCATCAGCCATCCCCTAAGGATTTGGCAGCTAATTATGGTCATTGACAGATTCATTATTTTATTAGGGTTACAAAATGCTGATATCCTCACACAATAATTATTTCTGCATTTGTTAGCTGGGATAATTCTATGAATAAGAACTTTTGGTCATCAACTGATTAATTTCCCATGGAAATAGTTTGTACATGAAAGTCCAGATAAATGCTCTATTCTTTCCATTTATTTATCAATTTTCAGAATAACAGTTTGGTGTTCTAGCAATCTCCAGTGTGACCAATCCTATCATTATGTACTCATGGATTTTAACTTCTTTGATATAGTTTGACTGGCTGCAATCATTGTTCTTTTTGATGTTTAAATTGTCCCATCCTTGGACAGTGAGAATTCTTTTGGACTGGGCTCTCTGTCATTTTGACATTTCCCTGATAGTCTTGGTTAGTTATCTTGCATCTCATATAATTTCCGATGAGACCTGGAATCAGATTTTTTTTTCCCCAGTGGATTTCAAGGACAAATATTTATAAACTGAAGTCTGGATGCTACTTCGTTTTCATTGTTTCTAGGTATTTTTTGTTTTGAAAGAAAAGAAATACATATTTTTATTGGGCTAGAAAATATATATTTCTTTTTATTTTAAAATAAAAATACATGGTGAGCTTTTATTTGTATTTCTGTTTTCTTTTTCTTTCTTTCTTTCTTCCTTTTTTTTGAGACAATGTTTTACTTCCATCACCCAGGCTGGAGTGCAGTGGCACTATCTGGGCTCACTGAACACCCGCTTCCACCTTCCTGCTCAAGTGATCCTACCGCCTTAGCATCCCTCCCCTTCAATCGCTGGGGACTACAGACATGTGCCACCATGCCTGGCTAATTTTTGTGTGGTTTTTTTTTTTTTGTAGAGATGGGGTTTCACCATATTGCCCAGGCTGGTCTTGAACTCCTGAGTTCATGCAGTCCGCCCATCTCAGCCTCCTGAAGTACTGGGATTACAAGCGTTAGCTACTGCACCCAGCCTTTTGCTTGTATTTCTAAGTCACATTTAAGATTATAGGGATTTTAACTTCTTTGATTTAATGCTGATTTTCTTTACTTTTACACTAAAAGTTCTTGATGCCTAATAACATTGTGGGGTATACATATGTGTGTGTGTGTAGTTTCAAAATAACAATGTCAACACCACTACTTGTTATTAATAAAAAATAAGGCTACAGGATACTATTTAAAATTTTTCTATATTCTTCTTGTCCTTAAGATACATTCCTGTAGGGATGAACCATTCCATATCTGTTTCTTAAAATTAGTTAATTTTTCTCTTTTCTTTCCTCTCATCCAGTACAATGTCATTAAACACCAATCTAATATATAGTTAGGTTCATTTATTTTGTTTTGATTTTTAATCATTTTTTTCCATTTTGGTTGAATATTATTTTTTAACAATGTAACAAGTCCACAAGGTTCCAAAGTCAGAATTCTAAAGCAGGTGCCCTCCGAGCAATCGAGCTCGGTTCCTTCTCCTGCTTCCTATTTTTTCCTTCTCTCACAGGTAAACTTAAAAAAAATAAGTTTTGTTTTCTTCATTTCATTTTAAAAATAGAACAGGCACACACATATTTTTAATGACTTCTGTCTTAGACAAAGGGTATTACACTACATCTGCTATTCGACACCTTGCCTTTTGTCTTTAATTGCTTCTTTTCTTGCTTCTTTTCACAGCAGCACAGCCCTGGATTGTGTGGGTGTATCACAGTTATTCATGTTGTCCCCCGTGATGGACACTGGGACCCCGCGATGGACACTGAGGTTATTTCTGTCTTTTTCTATTATAGATAGTGTTGTAATAGGCAGCTCTGGGCCTGTGTTGTTTGCATTTGTTGGTAACAAGTTGAATGAGTTTAGAAGTCATCTTAGTTTTAATATTCCAGGGCTTAGGTAAGTAGAATTATTCACTTAACATACAGGTATTTATTGATGTTTATTATGTGACAAAACCTGTGCTAGTTTTGGGAAAGAGGGCTGGACAGAGTGATGAACAATACAGGCATGGCCCTGCCCTTGTGGGGCTTACAACATAGTAGGGAAAGCATGTGAGTAATGGTAGAAATAAATGTATAATTGAATGCATCATGAATGATGTGGGGGGAATGAAAGGAGTGATCTGAGGGGACTGAGGTGGTGGCAAGCAGCCAGGGAAAGCCTCCAGAAGGAATGGCCATTAGGTGGTCATTTGAAGGAAAATGAAGAACAGACCAGGCAGAGATGCAAAGCAACGCCGCGGGGCCAAGCCAGCCCAATGTAAAAAGTTCACAGGCAGGAGAAGGCTCACATTTCAAGCAGGAAAAGGGCAGTGGATCTACATCATGGGCAAGGAGGAAGGTGGCAAGGGATATAGGGTGAGGGTGTGCAGGGCAGGCGACCAGGATCTGGGGGAACTGGGAATCCATCCTAAGGTACAGGAAGACACTGGAGAGTTTGCACTAGTGGTGTGATCCAGTTCGTTCTGTAAAATGCCATTCCGACTTCTGTGTCCAGAAGGACTGGGGAGGGATGGGAGCAGAGGCACAAAGACTAGGAGGGGATGATTGCAGGAGTCCAGAAAACTGATGACGGCAGCTTGGCTTAAGGTAGTGGGGTCAGGTTAGAGAAGAGGGAATGGGTTGAGCTGTTTTGGAGGAAGAGTAGATCAGAATTACTGGATGGAAGTATTGGACTGAATGAGAGGGAAGGAGGTATAACTCCTTGGTCTTGAGCATAGGAACTGGCTTATTGAGCTGGATAACTTTGAAAAAGGATGGGTGGGGGTGGGAGAGACTGTATATTTGGGACATTCTAATTTGAGATCTATGAGAAATCTAAATGCAGACACAGGGAAAGTCCTGGGTACATCTGTTGGGACCTCTGAAGGTGTCATCTGGAGGTTGCACACACGCAGGATGGGAGAAGATTACCCAGGGGAAGGGCAGTGAGTGTGAAAAGAGACTCCAGAACTTGATCCAAGAAATTCCAACATTTAGGGCTCGAAGAAAATGAAGCACTGATTGAGAAGATTGGATTATTTTTAGCAACAGTGGGAGTGAAAATTATCTCTTCTCAATAATTTACATTTACAGCATTATAGAACAACGGAGATTCTGGAGATATGTAGTCTGGCTCCCCCATTTAATTGAAAAGAAAAGGAGCTGGAGAATTCTGAAGTTACTGTCTATTGCCTGCCAGCAAGCACAGCCTGCCCTGTACAGATAGTTTGACTCCAGGAAGAACACTGACCTCAATTAGCTTGCAAATGCAGGAAAAAAAGTTAAAACGACAAAGTGACTCCCCTGGAGTGTTATCATACCCTTTTACTGGGGTATGGCTCTGGGCATCCTTGCAGGGGCTCACTGGCCTGGGATTGGCAGTGGGGCATGGCTGTCAGTCATGCCATTTGCCACATTTTCTTCTTTTCCCTCTTTCTGGGTGCATGGCAGGACTGCTCCATTCAGTCTCCTCATGGTTGGATACAGCCATGTGGCTGTTTCTGGAGAAAAAGTTATGGGTTGAAATGACTCCAGGCCAGAGCTTTCCTTGCCAAAGTGGGATTCTCTACAGTGCTTTGCCTTCTGGCACAGTGACTGAAATCTTTGAGATATTGACAGCCCCGTCAGGCTGGATTCTGTGAGGAGCAGAGTCCCTCTGACAGCCTGAAATGAACATGCATCATGAGCAAGATAGAAATCTTTGTTGTCTTAAGCCACCGACATTTGGAGGTTGTTTGTTACGACAGCATAACTTAGTCTATGCTGACCGATACCCTGGATGTTCTACTGTCTGCTTTTCAGGAGCTAAATGGACAGTCTGTGTATTTAGTCCTTCAAGGACAAGTAGATACTCTTATTTTTTTTTATTTTTTGTGATTCAAGACTTTGTATAGTTTGCCAAATTAGGTTTTGATGTTGGAGGTGCTGACACCCAAAGTCTTAACCGGAGGAGCTGAGGTTGCTTTTTGCAGACTTTTATGCTGAAATGAATTTCCTGCACCAAGGAGGAAGTATTGGGATACATCATGGTGGGCATTTCTGCTAGTAACATGGAGACCAGGAGGCAGGCCTTCCTGAAGGAGCTGGTCTGAGGGAGACAGTTCGAGGAGTAAACAAACAAGCCAGCAAATAACAACAAGCATTTGCCATCAGAAATGGAAGGGGAGAGAGGAGGTGATCAGGCCCCAAGGGGACACGCTCCAAATGATGGTGAAATTTCCATGAGGTCCAGGTAACTGTTTCTTGTTACTTCATGCCTTTTTCCCCAAAAGGAACTAGGAAAACAATAATCTCCTCCTCATCCAGTAAGAGAAAGAACAGATCTAACAAAAGTGAAAGGAAGCAACTCATCTCAAATTGGAGACAAGTAAGCAGAGGACTGCAGGGGCTTTCTCATGCACAGGGGAACCCGGAACTTTGCCACCAGGACTGTGAGGAATCAGGAGTTCAGGCAGCCCACCCATGTCTGGCCTCTGTGATTTCTAAGAGAAAACCCAGAAGTAAATTGTGTAATTTGCCAAAATAGGTTTTAATAGATTTTAATGCTGGAGAGGAATGCTTATACCCAAAGTCTTAACCAGAGGAGCTGAGGTGGCTTGAAGAATGCCCTTCTCCCACCGAGCCCCCTCCCCAATCCCTTCTTAGCCCTATCATGAGCTTTAAGTATGTCTGCCAATCACTTACTGCCAGCCCGAAAATCCTTTGCTGGTTCTACAGGGAACTCAGCCGCTAAGTACACTTAATGGATTCAGTTTTAGAGTGGCCAGGTTTTGCTGTGTGGCCAGATATCTACAAAGAAATGCATCTCCCAATAGAGTGACAGATATTCCATCTTTGCTATATATGAGTTTGTGAGAATAATGCCTTAATGAGGGTAATTCTTAACTGCTTGGACTCTGGGAGACAGCTTAGCTTTTTCACACAAGCTGTTGAAATCTTTCTTAAATGTTGAGATATCACACATCTTTCCTGACATGGTGGCTGAGTCTTCTTTATATCAACAGGTAGGGCCCCCAGGGAGGGAGAGCTGGGCTAGGGCTCCCCAAAACTTTGCTGCTCTGCTAGAGGCATGCCCATGGACAGTCGATGGGCAAAGTTCACTGTCATCACCCGACCTCTTCCTGTAGTTTCCAGGACACATTTCCTGCTTCCTTTCTCTTAGCCACTGGTGGGGCTCACCTTATAAATGGGCAATAACAGAAAATGCATATAACATTTGGGGTCAGACAGGAATGGGTCTCAGTTCTCCACTCAATTTTCCCTGTCCTGCATATCCAGCAGGCTGTGAAGCTGACAGAGACACTGGAGGTGGGAACACCGGCAGTGGGAGCCGATGTGCCTTTGTCATTACTGCTACTGCTGGTGGCTGTCATTTAGGTAGGAGAGCTAAAAAGCAGAACAGCTAAGAGAATGGAAACTTCACAGTTACATAATCGCAGTTACATAATAGATGCAGAGGAGAGCTGTGCCATTCCCCTGCCTACTCCCTCTGCCTCCCATGGTCCTACTTCATTAATCCATCTGACACACCAACCCCAGCCCATGACACAGTGAGGTAAAAGGCAGCATGAAGGCTGTGCTATGTCTCAGACTTCAGAGCCCCTTCAAAATGGGTTGATGAGTGATAATCAGGATTGAATTCTGTGGTTGGCAGTTAGAAGCTGTGTGGCCTCTGCTAAGTGACTAAACCCTTCTGAGCTGTTTCCTTCTCTGTCATATAAAATAGGGTTGATAATAATAGCACTGATCTTTATAGAGTGGCCATAATAATTAAATGGAATAATGCATAGAGTTCCTAGCCTGCTGCCTTGCATATAGCAATATATGCTGATTGTTTTTATTTTGAAAAAGAGAAAGTGAGAGGAGAAAAGATGGGTGTCTTAGACCATTCTGGCAGCTATGACAAAATACCACAGACAGTGTGGCTTATAAACAGTAGACATTTATTTCTCACAGTTCTGGAGGCTGAGAAGTCAGATGTGATGCTTGGTGAGGACCCATTCCCTGGGGCATAGGTGGTGCCTTCTGGCTGTGCCCTCACATGGAGCAAGAGGCCGGCAGCTGTCTAGGCTCCCATACTCAGGACCTAGTCACCTCCCAAAGGCCCCACCTCCTAACACCATCACATTAGCTTCCAGCATGTAAATTTTAATTTTTGGAAAACACGAATATTCGGACAACAGCAGTGGGAGTGGCACATGATGTGATGGTTTGATTTTGTTCCCCATGAACCTTAGAAGGGTCTACAGACTGCGTCTGACTCTCTATCACAGAAACTCGTGGTCCAAGGGGGACGTCACTGCCTTTAGGATCTGTGACCCAGCTCAACCTACGTAGTGACCGCTTTGAGGAGGAACTTATGCTAAGAGCTATATTTATCAGCCCCTCAGACAGTCCTTGGAGGGGGGATGCTTTTGACCTCCTCAAGGGGAGGAAGTGGGCAGAAGCCCAGGACAATTCTCCCTCTATGTCTGCTGGCAGATGTGAGGCTTGCATACACTTTTTTCCTTCTTTAAATATGAGTGAACATTAAAAAGAAGTTCCCTTTCAATGAAACAGCTCTGCAGCTTAGAAAAAATAACATGTTATCTGGAGGATGGAGGATTTAGAGAAAGAGCAGATCTCTAAGGCTTTTTTCTACAGGAAATAGAAGACTGTTTTACAAAACATCTGCCTGGTGTCCTCAAAAAGTCAAGAAGATTGGAATTCCGTGAAATGGGAGCAAAATGCCACAGAGACAACGTATGGGTTCTAGGGAGGGTGGAGCCAAACGCTAATCCCTGTGACAGAGTTCAGGGCTTTTCCCGCAGCGCTCACTGTTGCCTTGGTGGGACAGCCATCTATAGGAACCACATACAGGGTCAGGGCTGAGCTGCTCCTACAAAGGCAGCCTGGTCAGCGAGCCATGACAGGCACTGCCCTAGAAACACAGGACATAAACCACTCAGCACCGAGCTGGGACCTCCTGTCACCTCTACCTCCGGTTCTAAATCTATCCCCACTTCCCCCACGCACACCTGGAAACTCACCTGGAAAACGGAGTGCCTAGGAATCTCAACTTCTTAATTCTTTGATCTTAATTGAGAAAGTCTAACTGGAAGTCAGCAGCCTCTGACAGACCCCACTCAATGCTGCATGGACCTCTCTTTGTAAGGATAAGCAGGCCCAAAAAAATTATAAGTAAACAAAACAAACAAACAAAAATCACCCTGCACCCGACACATATTCCTCCAGGAAGCAGGCTGACTCCAAGAGAAAGGGGAAATCATTTGAAATCCTGGAGTGGGATTCTCAAAATGTAAGATGCAAGTTTATGAACGAGAACGATCTTTGACAAGCGGTCCATGGACTTAAAATGAAAAACATAGTTGCCAAAAATAAAAATGGCAGAGAAGGCACAATGAGCAGATTGAGTGATGCAGAAACTTGCCTGAGCGAGAGATTGGCAGGTCATTGCCATGTGGCTGTTAAAGCACAGCATCAAAGTCCTCCCACAGGAGAAGGAGAATTATAGAGGCACACAGAGAATGTACACGAAGATTAGGCGCCAAGGTTAGATCCAGAGAAGTGCAGATACTCCCAGAGGATATCACAGAAGGGGGCACACAGCAGGCTGTGGCAATGCACAAAGTTACAGAACCACAGACGTGGATCCCACGCAATGTTCAAGTGTTTCTCAAATGGAACAAAACCAGAAACAAATGGCAAAAGGGTAAGCAAGCACACCTTGGAAACCCCAAAATACTAAAAAACAAAAAACAAAAACAAGAACAAAAACCAACTCCTGATATCACAGAGAAAATCAGCACTGTAATTATAGACTATTTAGGGAATAATTACCAAAGTATGTGTATGTGTATGTCTATGTGAATGAGTATGTGGCTGAAACTTAAGGAACATAATTATTTTATTGAAACTCTTCCAGAAACTGTTGCAGAAAGGAATACAATTTCCTAATCTTTTTAACAGAGATGGCCTAAACCTGATAAAAACATAATAAAAATAACATTTAAAACATAAAACTATAGCACAATCTCCAGGATGAATGCATTCAGTGTTGTAAAGATGTCAGTTCTTTCCACTGATGTGCAAACAGTATAACGCTAGTCAATAGCCTAACCTAATTTCTTTTCAGAACTTGGCCAAGGGATTCTAAAATTTATCTGAAAGTGAAACATGCAAGGAAAGCCAAGAAAATTCTGGAAAAGACAGCAATTGTCTGGTAATTGCTATAGCTATTAAAGAGTATCACAATGTTTCAATGGTCAGAATAGCCTTGAGCTAACCTCATGGGAGACCGATCAACGGGGAGAGGTGGAGCAGAAACATGTGTCCAGAAACAGATATATGCAGGAAGATTCCTAAAATTAGTAAAAATGGTGTTTAAGTCAGCATTGCAAGGGTTTATTACTCAGTATGATACATCAGCCCAGCTTGTTACTTATTTGGCAAAACACTGACAACAAAAATTGCAACAGCAATAAGTATAAATCTTTATCAGATTAATTACATGTAAAATAAAAAAAGCCATAAAAGCATTAGAAGGACTTGCAGGAGCATAAATTTGTAATCTTAGGCTAGGGGTAGCGGACTTCTAAAACCAAGATTTTAGAGTCTGAAACCTTAAGGGAAATTTTGATAGATTTGACTCAAATTAATGAAAAAAACTCTTCAGAATGGAAAATATTATAATAAAAATTTCAAATAAAGCCGAATTGGGAAAATAAGACAGAAGACGAATATTAACAACATGTACAGAGCTTTGCAAACCAATATGCAAACTACCGACACCCTAATTTGGTGAGTGCTATGATCCATACCCATATTCCTCCTTTAGGACTGAATTCCTAATCCCCAGCTGCCAGGAGGGTGGCAGCTGAAGGCTCACAGTGAATCTTTTTACAGGAATTGCCCTCTGCTAAAGAAAGCTGCCTCTCATAGGAAGGAAAACCACTCCAAGGGGTAGCCTACCTCCAGTGTGACCCACCTCTGCAAAGGGGCTCCTGCTGTGGGCTGAGGGCCTGCAGCCAGAGCACAGCTTTGTGCCTCTGCCTCTGTGCTGCCTCTGCCCTGCTGCCCTCCCTTCCTCCAGGCATGGCCCTGAGAGCCCCAGACATCCTGCATGCACATCTCTGTTTCAGAATCTCTTTCCTGGACAACCTGACCTAAGAAACCAACTAGATAAAAATGGGCAAGCAACACAAGCGCAGATCACACACACACAAAAAGGGAGAGGGAACCTAAACAAGATGGCCAGTTAGCGTTGAACGTGTGGCACAATGCCCTGGTGGAGCGAAGCAGCACGAGAGGCAGGGCTGTGGGAATGTAGTGAACACAGCATTTCTGAATGGAAATTGAGCAGTATGTGTGAAAATCTAGAAGGTACTTATGTTTTTCTTGGGAAATCTCTTATGAATTTATCCTAAGGAGATAACTATAAAAACAGATGTATTAGCCAGGATTCTCCAGGAAAACAGAACAGAAGTACGTGTGTGTGTGTGTGTGTGTGTGTGTGTGTGTGTGTGTGTGTGTGTAAAGAGTTTTTTATTTTGAGATAGGGTTTCACACTGTTGCCCATGCTGGAGTGCAGTGGTGTGATCATAGCTCACTGCAGCCTTGAACTCCTGAGCTCAAGCGATCCTCCTTCCTTAGTGTCCCAAGTATTTGGGGGTACAGGCATGCACCAGCATGCCCAGCTAATTAAACTTTTTTTTTTTTTCAGTAAAGATGAGAATTTGCTATATTGCCAAGGCTGGTCTTGAACTCCTGGCCTCAAACATTCTTCCCTCTTTGGCTGCCCAAAGTGCTGAGATTACAGGTGTGAGCAGCTGTCCACACCTTTCTATAAAGAGATTTACTATAAGGAATGGGTTCACATCATATAGAGGCTGAGAAGTCCCTAGATATGCAGTTGGCAAGCTGGCGAGCCAGCAGGAGAGCACACGGTATAGTTCCAGAGTCTGAGTCTGAAGGCAGGAAAAGACCAAGGTCCCAGCTCAAGGCAGTCAGGAAAGAGGCGTTTATTATTTAGTCTTTGTGTTCTATTCAAGATCTCAACGGATTGGATGAGGCCCAGCCATGATGGAGAGGCAATATGCTTTACTCACTTTACCAACTTGGATGTAAACTCATGAAGAAGCACTCCCAAAGGCACACCCAGAATACTATTTGACCAAATGTCTGGGTAACCTGTGGCTCAGTCAAGTTGTTACATAAATTAACCATCCCAACAGGTATGCACAGAAACATTGGTTGGAGCACAGCAGTTTGTGTTCATTCATAGCACCCTGAGTACCTAAACAAATCCACAGCCAAGCAAAGAGTGCACCTGGGCTGTACAGGGACCCAGCATCTCCCCTCAGCAACAGCCCAGAATACACAGGGCAGCAAGGACCCTGGCCTGTACAGGGAGGGCGAACGTCCCATTCCTGGTCCTTTAAGTTCAGCCAAACCCTGGCTGGAACTTAAAGGCAAGTCACAAAAACTGCCTTGTTTCCAGCCCTTTACTCCTCATGCAGCCCACCTGCTCTCAGCCCACCTGCTCTCACCCTACCCTTCGGGTTCCTAACCCCACTATCTGCACTCAGGTCTTACATTACCATTTTCCTCCTGGCTGCCCACAGTGATGCATGCTTAGATTCACTTTTGGGGCTTCATGAAATTCTTATTTTCTTTGGGCACTGAACTCTGCATCATAGTATTCCTGTGTTCTTTAAGTAACTTCCTTACTCCAACCCAAGTCACAAGGACCTCCCACGCTTGACTGTGCATAGTCGGAGGATTTGGCCTAACCCAGCATGCTGGCCTCTCCTGCAGATGTGCCAGGCATCCTGCCAAGGAGTCAGCGCGCCTGCTTCCGAGAAGGGACTGCTCATCGTGTTGAGCTTCCTTGCCAGCTCAGCCCTGAGATGACCTAGGAGTTTCTATCCCCTATTCCACCTGGGACACTCATGGTCCTTGACAGCCACAGGTTTCCAGTGGCAGCCAATAAGACCTCCAGATAGGTGGCAGGGACGGAAATGCTTCAGAGTTTTTCCATGGACAGAGAAGATCAGGGATTTTTTTTTTTTTTAAATAAAAAGTAAGTGTCAAAGTGAAGTTGGCATCAGGCAGTTGAGATGCTAGCAGGACCCTGAGGGGTACTGAACACATGCAACCACACTGTGTTGTATTTTTAGGCAACTGCTTACCCATTGCAGAAAACACAGTGGGTAAAACTGTTTCCTTGGGGTGACCACTGGACTTTCTGCATTTTCAGAGGTTGTCAGTATTTTCATAGGAGTCCCATTTCTTTTTAAGAACCAGATCACCAACGCCCCGTTAATTATCTTTCCACTCCCACAGGCCTCTCACTCTTTTGCCTTTCCCTCCCCTTCTCTTTTAAACTAATTAATTAAAAAGCTTTACAAAAGCAATACATGCTAATGTTAAAAATTAAAGCAGTATAGAAAACTATAACACAAAAAGGAAAAGCTCCTTTGCCCTCAGCCCCTACACTCCTCAGAGGTGGCAACAATAAACACTGGCTTCTTTCTAAAACTTTCCCTGCATAGACAATCAGAGAAACGTAGATTGATAGACTGATTTATGAAAAGATGGCTGAATAATAATGTTCAATGCTCTGTTACTTGCTTTTTCATACTTAATTCATGCTAGACGTGATTTCACAGCAGTTGTCAAGCAGGTCTATCACCCTTTTCAACATTTGCATTTTGTCAATTATAAATAAAAATTAATTAATTAAGAAGCAGTTGGATTTGGTTCTACTGTAGAAGTGTACCATTATTCATTTACTTATTCCACAGATTGACTTGTAGATTACCTCAGAGGTTTTAATATTAAATGCTCTAGTAAACATCCTTAGGCATGTGTTTTTGAAGAACTGGGCTATTGTATCAACAGGAGATTGTTTTATAGGTCTTTATAAAGTTAAACTGTTTTTACTGGTATAGAATTTAATAATTGTCAAATCAAATTTGCTCTTTTAAAGTTTCTTCTTCTTATCAAATGACACTTTTTTTTTTGTCTTGGTCTTCTATAAACCTGCCCTTAAGCTGTGACAAAATTAATTAAAAAAATCCATGTTGATCCATGGGATCCATAAATTCTTTTTTATAGATGACAATTCTGTGTTGTGGGCGAGGCTCCAGGAGGGTGCACAGCAGTGCACCCCCTGCGTCTGTGAGCGGGCATTCTGCAGAATCCCCACAGCCTGACCTGCTGCCCTTTGCTGGTTTTACTTGAAGCTATTATTCCAATTGACTCACTCTTGGCTGACATCTGGATGCGTTTTATAATAGATTGTTTTCATAATTCCACAAAAAGATTCTTAAGATTAATACTTGTTTATTTTCATTTTCCATTGGACCTTAAATTAGCTAGCAGCTAATGCTGGCATAACCCCTTACTGGAAGCCATTTTACCTAAGTGGAGGGGATGGCAAATTCATCCAACCTTGGGTTTTCTGTTGCTTTAAAACCTCTTGCCAACCGAATATTCCAGAGTGGCTATCAAATCAACCAATAGCAAAATATTTGGAGTATTTACCGGTTAGCTGGGGTGTAAGCAGCCAGATGTGTGGATAGGTCATACGGTTACCTTCCCCATGTAAGTAGGGGTCAGGGGGTACCCATAGACATGTGTGCGTGTACAATGTATGTTCATGTACAGTCAAGCATACAGGCGCCAAGACATTTTATTGGGATATTAGGTATTTTCTTCTCTCTGTTGTAGGTATTTTTTTCCTCTCTCACCTGAAGATTTTTTCTTTGCTTTTTGAGATTGTACTTTCAAAGACATTCAAGACACCCAGATTTTAAATTCAGGGTGCTAATCCAGGGTTTTGTTTTTGAAGACCTGGGATCATTGAAAGGATTAAGTTAGAACTTCCCAGAGGAAAGAGGCAAGTGACTGCCTTTGAATTTAAGGAGTGTGTGTGTGTGTGTGTGTGTGTGTGTGTGTGTGGTGGAGGAGGCGGTTGTTTGCTCTTTAACATTTGTTCTTTTAAGGTTTCTTCTTATTATCACGTGTCACTCTTTTTTTTTTCTATAAACTTGCCACTAAGCTGTGATCAAATTGATCATTTAAAAAAATCTCTGTTGATCTGTTGTGATCCATAAATTATTTTCTTATAGATTATCATGGGCACAGCTCAAGGCTAGTGGTACAAGAGCACCCCTTCTTAGTAACTTAAAAAGCCTGTTGTTTTTGCAAAATCATTAGAAGCTTTTAGCAATGTTGTCAAGAGCCTTTCTTAACTCTTTGGTGACTGGTCTGAGTCCGTTATGGGTGGAAGGTCTGATATGATCAGACAGGCCCTGACATTTCTGGTGAACTCATGAAATCCTGCATCTTGTTCAAATGTGCAATTTTGCTTTTGTAATTAATTTGCATTAGCTTCATGCTGTGTGGGAAGATCAGATAATTTTGCCCTGCCCCAGGGGAGAGTGTTGCAAAGGTATATAGGACATGAACGTGGGTAGGGCAAGAAGTGTGCCTACAGTGTGCTATAGCACAGTGTGTGCTCCGCTCCTTACACAGTGACGAACTTGTGAAGGAGTTACAATCTTGTTGATTTCCAAATGACCAAGAGTTTTTAAAAACATAAATATGCAGCTTGAGAGCCTACATTTGTACAAGTGTGTGGTAGAGTGTGTGTGTGTGTGTGTGTGTGTGTGTGTGAACATGCTTGTATGTGTGTTCTCACAAATGGGAAGGAAGTATAAGAGACGAAAGGCAATGGTTTGTTTCCTTTCGGAATTTAGGAGATATGTTCAAGACAAGGAATTTCTTCTTCTATCTTCATCAGAGTGCTGGAAAATGGAGAAAAAAAAAAAACAACAAACCATAAACTTCAGGCACTCAGGTTTCTGAGTTAAGAGCAGCATTCAAATGTTGTTCCAAACCTCTATGGTCATAAGATTTCTATATTTTAAGTTGGATGGTACAATACTAACTCAAAGTAGGCTGTAAAAGTTAAGGAAGTGTGTTGTAATTTCTAGAGCAATCACTCCAAATATAATGCAATGAGGTATTGCTAAAATGCCAACAGACACAATAAAGTGGAATTCCAAACACTTCAAATAAACAGCGAAGAAAGCTGAGGACAATTAATTTAAACTCTCTAGGGGCAGACAGCAGGCCTTAAATGAATGCTTAAAGAAAAGTCAGCAGAAGAGAAAAGCAAAACAAACAAACAAAAAATCACTCTTCATTTCCTCTCCTAAACATTTTTTAAAAAGTAGCTTGCAGGACGTAGAGGAAATTCTTTTAGAAGAACAGCTGCCCAAGTAAAGTACCTGAATATCTTACCTAATTAAGATATTTTTAAGCGACAAATACTCATACTTTTAAGGAAATACAACCACAAGCTCTGCAACTTAGCGATCAAACAATGAGACTCAAGGAGAATTAATACACGGAGGGCAGCAACTATAGCACCTCAGGACTACCAAGTTTATTAGAATTGATGTTGTCAAAAATGGAACTGTCATATGGATGAGATTTTAGAAATTATACAGTATGTAGAGAAAGGAAGGAAGGGGATTTGAATACTATGGTAAGTACAAGTGACAGGGAAAATGTGCTCTAGTGCACCACTGATGCAATTTAAATGGAGAAAAGAGCACTTTGGAATAAAACATTATACTTAGAAAGGATTCTTAAGAGTTTTAAAAAAGGTTTCCTGAAATGAAAAAAGGTCTGAATTATTAGATGAGAATGCTTATCATGTCTTAGGAAAAAGAAAGTAGCCATTCACCAAGACATGTTCCATGAAAGTGACTATACTTCAAAAATGAATATAAATCCTATCAGCACCAGGAAGAAGAAAATCGTTTATAAGGGGAGAAAGATCATTCTTGCTCCAGACTAAAGGGAGTGATAGAGAAATATTGTGGCCCAAGAATTCTATGTATTTGGCTTGCTAGTCATCTGAAAAAACAATGAAATCATTTTCTAACAAACAAGAAAAAAATTACTCCTTTGTAATATACTCGTGACCTTTCTTGCCACGGTAATATGGAGAGCCTTGGATAAGCGTAGTGTATTAGTCAGGGTTCTCTAGAGGGATGGAACTAATAGAATAGATATAAAGTTCAGTTTGTTTAGTTTCTCTGAACAATGCTGTAATAAGCATTTTTGTCCAAAGATCCTTATCCATGGTGCCTCATTTTATGGGCCCTAGAGGATACCTACATGGGATGATTAATACGGAATGTCAACTTGATTGGATTGAAGGATACAAAGTATTGATCCTGGGTGTGTCTGTGAGGGTGTTGCCAAAGAAAAGGGGAGTTTATTAAGCATTAACTCACACAGTCACAAGGTCCCAAAACAGATTGTCTGCAGGCTGAGGAGCAAGGAGAGCCAGCCCGAGTTCTAAAACTGAAGAACTTGGAGTCTGATGTTTAAGGGCAGGAAGCATTCAGCATGAGAGAAAGATGTAGGCTGGGAGGCTAGGCTCGTCTCTCTTTTTTAACATTTTTTCCTGTCAGCTTATATTCTAGCCACACTGGCAGCTGATTAGATTGTGCTCACCCAGATTAAGGGTGAGTCTGCCTTTCCCAGCCACTGACTCGAATGTTAATCTCCTTTGACAACACCCTCACAAACACACCCAGAATCAATACTTTGTATCCTTCAATTCAATCAAGTTCACACTCAGTATTAACCGTCACATGTAGATATCCTCTAGGGCCCATAACATGAGGCACCACGAATAAGGACCTTTGGATAAAAATGCTTATTACAGCATTGTCCAGAGAAACTAAAAAACTGAACACTTTTCCGTAAGGAAACTGTTAAATAGGTTCTGCTTATCCATACCATAAACTATAATGCAGTGGATAAAAAGAGGAGAGAGAGAAAGTGAGAAGCAGAGGGATTTCATCTGATATTGTTGAGTGGGAAAAGTAAAATGAAGAAAGAACATACAACATGATCTCATTTGAATAATCAAACCATATTTAAAAAAATTATATGCACATGTTACCTACCATCCACACATAAGTATTATATATTGCATATATGTACATACACATATACAAAGATGAACGGGCATTTGTATATGATTGTGAGAGCAGGGGCAATATGGAAATCAGCACAATTGGCTGTTAGCATGGATGGCTGGAATGTGGGGAGGTGGGGTTGGAGGATAATGTGGGTGTAGGGAGGAAGGATGAAACAAAAGGAAGAGAAAAGGAAAGATGAGAAAAAAAAGGACTGCAAACAGAAATAAACAGTATGCTTTATGTATTTATGTAAACTGATATATAGGCATGCTTATAAGAAGACATAAATAGGACGTTAAATATATTTTTCATTTAAATGTGTAGAGTGATTCTTCTGTTAACTTTTAGCATGTTAATATTTTGCTAATTTGCTTCAGAATTTTTCAGAACAATAATGTCAAGCTCAAAAGCCCTCACCCCTTCATTCCTGCCTGCTGCTCAGCAGCACTGCTTTTCCTGAAGTTGGTATAATTAATTAACAGTATTATTGTATAGTTTTACTGTATTTGCCTGTATTTTGCTACTCGATTTCTTGATTTTTACATTTAGGCTAGTGTTTTTGATATTAATCCATGTAGATACATATACATCCAATTTGTGTATTCTGTTGCATGATATTCCATTGTATGAATAAACTACAGCTTATACATGCATTTCCCGACTGAGTGACAGCTATGTTTTGTACATTTTTTTATTGTTATAAACAATGGTACAAATCAATGCCTTTGTACATGTTGCTGAATCTATACGTGTGAAGGAATTTCTCTAGGATATAGGCACACATGCATGTTTGCATATGCCCACATACATTATATGTTATGCATATGCACATTTGTATATGCACAGTATAAGCATATGCAGATGCACAGGTATATGCACACACACATACATTCATATGTGTACATGTATACATGTGTGTTTTGCATGTACACTTCATGTAACATGGACTAATTGAAGATGCACGTATCTTGTGGAACAGCACTTGCCCTCATAGGAATGGAATGTATGTATCACACCCACATGCACACACACCTGCCTAGGACAGCACTTGCTGCATCGTAAGAGATGTACATCTTCAACTTTGCTGGCTGTTGTGTCATGGCTCTCTTATTGATTGTGCCACTTGCTGTTCCCATAAGCAGTGTATACCCTGCTATGCCCTGCACAACACTGGTATTTTTGGACTTAACAAAAATGTCTAAGCAATCCAGTGGATAACAAAACTTGTATAAATATCCACTATACATGTTAAAATATATTAAAAATATCTAAAAGTAGTATTCTTGACTCAAAGACTATGTACACTTCCAGTTTTGATTGAAAAATTGATATTTTATAGGTCAGAAAGAATGAAATATTGGCAATGACATGGGATTCAACCTATCGCCAGGTGGTGCCCTCATTGTGTGGCTGTGGTCGTTTTCATTTTCATAGCTTTGCTGATTCTGAATGTTCTGTTTTATGTAATAAGTTTGCTTATTACTTTCTAATATTTTATATTAATTTGATCATTATCTTTATCTCCTTACTTTCTTAACTGCTTGAACAAAGTTCTTTGTGCATCGTGGATGCTTATTCTTTGTCATGTGTTTTGTTAGTGCAGTCTCCCAGCTTTTACACTGTTGTTTGATTTTGATCATATGGTTTGGCAGAACTACGCATATCTTACATAGTCAAATTTGCTCGTCACTTCCTTTATGATTAATTAATTCTGGGCATGTGTAGAAAGGCTTTATTTATCCCAACATTGTAAAAATACATTCTCTCTTCTGGTACTTTTGTGATTTCATTTATTATGTTTAAATATTTGGCACAACTGTCAATAAATTTGGTATGAGAACTAGGTAGGAGACCACATTCCTTCTCCTTCACCTGCTCTCCAATTGAGCTGCCTTTTTTTTTTTTTTTGGTGGCATTGCTTATTTATGGCACTGAAATGTTGCATTTATAAAATCTAATACTTCCATTTATCCTTGGTTGTGTTTCTGGATTCTGTCTTGTTCTATTTCTTTGATTATATCTCCACTGGAATCACTGGATTTTAATCATTCTAGCCTTTAACATCTGACTGAACCAAGCTTGCTACAATATCCGCTCCCCCACTATTTATTTTTCTGATTTATAAAAGAATCACTAAGTTTCTAACAAGGAACATGTTTGGAGTCTTGTGATTGCATTAAATTATTTATTACTGCGTGACATATTCTGAGAGTGCCTCTTCCAGACAAAAGTACATCTCTCCCTTTTCTTCAGTCTTCTTGTTTATCTCTAAAGAGAGTGGGTGAGGCCTGACTAAGCAATACAAAACAAGACCCAGAAACTGTAAGGGAAAAGACTCATACATATGAGTATACAAAAATAAAACTAAAATTCACCAATGAAAAATACAGTAGAAATTAAATTAAAAAAACAACATCAAACTGGAAAAATACTTGCCAAACACATCAGAAAAAGAACATGTCACTAATGTAAAGCCAGGGATTACAAATCTGTCACCAAAATGTCACACTCAGTGGAAAAATTGACAATACACATGGGAGTCCATAAAGAAAAAACTAAATAATAAAGAGACAGCATAGTATTATTCACCACTGAGCCTGGAAAAGGGTAAATTATCCCATATTAGCCAGTGTGGAAGGTAGGAGGAAGGCCTCTGGTGCTTTGGGAGAGCACCTTTGCACAATGGCATAGGTGTGATATTACCTGTAAAGGCAAAACACGAAATGCACCTAAATGCCAATCTAGAGGGACTTGGGAAAATGCATGATCATTCTTCCCTAAAATAACATAAAAACGCAGTTTTGAAAAAGAATGGGTGGGTTTGAATGTGTTGAAATGTATTGTTATAGCAAAGAAAGTTGGATTTAGAAGAGTAAGCACTGACTGCTCTAATTTGATATGAAAAGGATATGAACCCAATGAACACAAGTGCATAAATGGGCTTGCATATGTTAGACGTCTGGAGGCACAGAAAAACTACTCATGATGGTTACCTCTTGCAAGGAATCTGGTGTTCTGGTTTGTGAAGGACATTGCTATCATTTTTCAAATATTTAGATTTTTTTTAAACGCATGCTTGCCTTACTTTCAATAAGTAAATAAAAAAGGATTGGATGGCACCCTGAAAATGCATCTGATATACGAAACATCCACGTTTGTTAAACAAATATAATGGAACATCTCTTTTGGAAATCAATTATGATTTGCAAAGTTGGCGCCCTAAGTTCCTAAGTTTTGTAAAAATTTAAATTCAATCCAGTTATACTTTTAAATTAGGGAGCAGGTGGTTCGTAATCCAGATGTGAGAGGAACTGCATGCCAGCAGTCACTTTCAGTTTTAAAGAGAGAGGCTGATTAACCTCGGTGAGAGGACCCTTAACAGAGAAGGGCGGATGTGGTGGGGGAGGGAAAGCCACAGACACAGCTTACACTTTTCCTGTCACGCAGGGACACTTGCTCAGCCTCTACTCCTTTTCCTTCAGCCTCTTAGGGACGTGCATTTTTAAAAGATTCTCTGCTACTCTTCTGCACTCAGAATGGCTTTTGTTTCTATGCTTTTTGGTGTAAGGTTTTCAATTATTTCCTCAGCCCTTCGTCTGACCAAGGTTGGGGTCAATTTCTTCTTCCTAGATCTTCCCACAGTCCTGGCTCTGAGGCCATTGTGGGAGTCCCACAGAAACAGGTTGCAGGCTGCTCACTGAGGAGCTGCTCATATATCCTTTGTGAGTTCCGAGAGTGCTGAGAGCTTTCCAGAGTAGTCTGGAGATAACACCCTGGACTTGTCCACGCTCGCTTTTGAAACAAAGCAGATGTGGGATAATTAGTGGTTAGTTCCATATTTTTTGGAAGCCGTAATTTTTTTTCCTGAAAGAATGCACAGAACAGATGCATTCCACTGCAGCAGGCTAAGTGCAGTAACAGGAACATGCACAGAAGTTTATGGGAATGGAGGGGAAGGAGACTGGGAATGGCACAAAGGAGGAGGACGAATTCTCCAAGTGGAAAGTGGTCCCAGAACAAAATTAGAGAAGGCAGAGGTATGAGAGTGGAAAACAGCCTCTAATGGAACAGGCCAACTAGGTGAAAAACATGGAAGAAGCTCCCGTGGACCTCTGCACTAGCAGGGGATCTTGAGGATATGAGAGTGATGGGGACGTTTTTCTACCCTTTCCCTTCTGCTAAGTCACTCCCTTTGGGGGCAGAGAGACCTGGCTCTAAGGTACAGCTCCTACACTCACCAGGTGTGTGTCAACATGGAAATCTCTTCCCTTCTAGAGACCTCACTTCCTCATCAGCAAAATGTAAATATTTAGCACCAGTTTCACAAAATCTCATGCCTAGCATGTAGTAGTTGCTCAATAAATAGAAGGTTCCTTTATCCCTCATGAATTCCTTTAGTGTAAGTACTACTTGGCATTCAAAGTCTGAACCACTCATAACAGCACACAGATGTGACCTTCTAACATCTCTGAGTGCTAGACTTTGACTTTAATAATAGAAATGACTAATAATATCCCAGCAAGAGACTCCTAACTCAGAGTTCCCGATCCTTCTATCATATGATGAAGTGATGCAGCTGGCCTAGGACCACTATGGTCCCCAGAAGACAGATGCAGAAATGGAAGCCAAGGCCAAGTGGCTTACAAGGCCACTAAGTGAGTGACCAGTTAGCCAGGGCTCAACCCACTAACTCTCTTGCCTGAGGTGGCAACAGTCCTTGTCAGGCAGGTCATTCAACATCAAAATCACAGATGTCTTCCTTTTTCGAATGTTCTTACTTTTTTGCCTTTGGAAACGTATTCATTTTTAGGGTCCATCATTTTTTGTGTGTGCGAGACAGGGTCTTGCACTCTCATCCAGGCTGGAGTGCAGTGGTGCAAGCTTGACTCACTGCAACCTCGACCTCCTGGGCTCTAGTGATCCTCCCCCTTCAGCCTCCTGAGTAGCTGGGACTATAGGCGCATGCGGCCATGCCTGGTGAATTTTTTAATATTTTTGTAGAGATGGGGTTTCTTCATGTTGCCCAGGTTGGTCTTGAATACTGGTCTCAAGCGATCCTCCTTCTTCAGACTCCCAAAGTGCTGGGATTACAGGCATGAGCCACTGCACCCAGCCTAGGGTTCATCTTAAGACTCATATTTCAGAATTCTTCCAACATTAGTGTGAGGTGTGTGTGTGTGTGTGTGTGTGTTTATGTAGAGAGAGAGCGTGTGTGTGATCTGAATGTTCTGGCATTTGTGTAGGACACCCTTTAGGGACTCTGGCTATGCCTCTATAACAATTTCTCCTTAGTGGGAAGAAAGCAAGGGTAACAGGCTGTGACTGTGCTTTTTGTTCTTCAGCAAGGAACAACCAAACACTGCATGCCTCTCGTAGAAGATGGACTTTGCAGACTGCAAGAGGGGAAAGGAAAGGGGCATGTGATGTTTGTAGGTGCCCTGGGAGAAGTCCCTCTTTGCCTAGAAATTATTTAGGCATACCTTTATAATGCATTTGGAAAAACAGAAAGAAAAATCTATTTCCTGAATGAGATAAGGAAGCTTTTGATTAAGTGTCAGTATTAAACCATCCCCAATTGAAATGAGAATTGTGCTTGGATGTCACTGTGGACCCATCCTCTCAGTCCTGGTAAAACCAACACAAGGGGGTGGAACTCCCCACCCCCGTGCCCCACTTGAAATGGTTGCTGGTTCTTGGGTTGAGCTGGTCTTTGGTGGCCGGCACCCATCTGCTATTGCCCCTAGAGGAGGTGAGTGTGGTTCTGGGTCCCTGGCTGCTTGGGGCAGGGACCACTGAGGATAAGGTCCAGATGTTCCTTGTCACCAATGCTGTAGGAATTAAAGGGTCTTTATAGCCCCTTAGTCCTGACATTTCCATCTCCTTGAGATGAAAAGAATCAAATTGAGACTGACAGGGGAGTCTCCTCAGGTTGGGGAGATCCTGTGGGCGAACCTCAGCCGGGGGCACCCACACACCTGCAAAGTGCTCTGACCTGACAAAGTGATGCTGTTGTGGTGAGGGGTATCCAGACTGGCCCTTCAAGAGCCTGCCTTCTGTATGGGGGTCAGGTAGGTGGCTTGCTGGGGAAGGCTGCTGTCCTGGAGGCAGGTGGGGTAGGGGGTCACGTGGCGTAGGGCGTCAGGAGAGGTCTCACAAGGAAGACTTATGTTACAGAGAGGCTATTTTCTTCAGAAACTAACGCAAATAAAATACCTAATTTAAGTTTTAAGGTAAGGCTGGGCATGGTGACTCACGCCTGTAATCACAGAACTTTGGGAGGCTGAGGTGGGAGGATCGTTTGAGCCCAGGAGTTTGAGGCCAGCCTGGGCAACACAGCAAGATACTGAAAGTTAGGAAAGTTAGGCTGGGAGGATTGAAGCCCAGCCCTCCTGGTGCTCAGGCCACCCCTGCACCCTGGATAGGGCTGCCTGGCGCCAGGGGGAGGGTTGTAGTGAGTGGCCGTGGACAAGCTGGGGCCAAGGTGAGCCCAGACCTTCTTGATCACCTCTCTCTGGACCTGGCCACCTCACCACAGTGATTTTCAGTACCTGGAGGGGCAGAGCCGGAAGCACTGAGAGGGGTGGTGCGGGACAGTACTCCCTGTCGGTGTCAGGTGTGGGGTGGAGGAGGCCGTGCTAAGACCTTTGCAAAAGGCTCCTGGCAAATGCGCGGACAATTTCAGAGGGTTTATGATTTACAGCCGGGAAAAGTGAGTCAGAGTGGTCACCAAAGAGTAGATTAATGACTCCATTATCACACATCTTAGGTTTTAGCTTTCTGGAAACGACTGTTCTTTCCTTTAAAACATGACGGCTGGCTTTCTCTGTGAATGGTGGGCCTCTGAGTGCTTTCTCTGGAGCTGGTTTCTGGTGTTGGTGTGTCTGCGAGGTGGGTGGAGGGGCCCTGCAGCTGATCCGGAGCTTCCAGAAGCAGCCCTGTGTGTTTTTCCATTGGACATGATGACATTCCATAACTAAGGGATTAGTGGACCCCTTAATGTTCTCTGTCTTCCTAAAATGATGAGAGGAATTCCTCCCAGACTCTAGAAGATGCTTCAGAATGAGCTTCTTGATGAGGCTTTACAAAAAGAAAGATCGATGGCCAGGGCTTAGTGCCATGTAAATTGACATGAGACAAGCTAGCCGACAGCCATGCTCATTCAAAGACGAATAAAGTGAGAAAGAAAATACACCATGGGTCCCGGGAAGAGCTTCTGGGGCTTAATGGAAATTAGGAATTAACCTGAAACTAGGGGACAGTTCACTGATAAGATTAGAAAAGAAAATTTCAGAGGGAAAAAAAATCTTATCTTTGGAAAAACAATAAATCGTGGATAAAAAGCATTAAAAAATCCTATAAGTACTGTGGCACTAAAATTTTAATTAGAAAATTGGCAGAGCAGTATGCTGGCAAAAAAGAAAAAATCAATTAGCGATTAATTAAACAAAATTTATAACTTAATCTAAACTTAATTTCTAATTAAAATTTGGAAAAAAAATGCCCACAAATACATCAAGCTAATTTTAGCCTCCTGTCTGCCAGAGAGCATGCACAGGGCTTTGAAGTACACAAATTCTGCTTGCAACCAACTTATCATGTAAATATGAATTTAAGAAAATAATACTTTCATGCGTGCAGAAGCCTGGATAGTTTTTTGTCTCTAAGCCCTCCCTGAAGCTTGCATAACTAGCTGATGAATGTGTCAAGGAAATGTCAGAGAAACTGTGGTGAAGGCTCAGTGATGCATGTGAATAATTGGAGTCTCCTGGAGCCCCCCGTGGCCCCCCTCTCCTAAATCTGCTAATACCTCTTCCAAAGCTCTAATCTCCACCTCCATCCTGTACCCCTACCCCAATCCAAGCTGCCAACTGCTAGATTTTTGAGAATTCTGACTAGTTTCCACGGTTTTTGACTCTAGCAGGGGGTGGGGGTGGGGGAAGAAAAGTGACACACATGTGTGACCACATCACTCCAGCCGGGAATTCCTCTGGGCCTCCCTGCCAGCCCTGGGGTGGGAGCTCCCCTCCAGGTCCTATTTATCCTTGGTGCCGAAGCCATTTCTAATGTTCACCCTGACCCCTGTCCTCTCCCTCCACAGCAGTCATTTCCCTGGGGAAACCTCTCTGTCCACGCAGAGCCCACACCAGTCCCCACTCCTCCAGCCGCCAATGCTGGGCCAAGTGGTCATGCATCTGAACCATGGCCAGCCGTTCATCTGTCCCTGGGCAGGGGAGTGGTCTGCTCATCAACCTAGCCTTAATGGAGACTTCAGCCAGTATGCAGCACCTGTTCAGTGGTGTTTGTTGAAGGAATGAGTGAATCCTGCAGTGCTGTGTTGCAGTTGTCACAGGCTTCCCAGGGCTCCACCCCACTGGGCCTGAGTCATGCTGTCCTTGTGTTCTCTGCATAGATTGAGTGTGCACCGATCCTATGGGACATGCCAGCCACACTGAGGTCTGGCGGGCAGTCTGCGGATAAGTAGGTCCCATCTTGACCTCATCCTTCAGTTGGAGGGCCACCAGTGGCATGAAGTTTTCTCTAAAATGCTAGGTTTGGGTCGGGGGAAGGTCAGATCTCTCTCCTACTCTCTTGGGGCTTTGTGCAAAGCCTCAGTATAATACTGCTCACTCAATTGTATATATTGTAATGTGAATTTGTGCCTCATTTTACTGCCCTCTGCTTTGCACTGCCCTTCACAGACATGTGCAGCCAAAAATGGGTGCAGAGAGGGCTGCAGTGGCCATTCTCGAGAGAGATGGCAGCTGAGGTTGAGGGCCGGCCAGCTGGGGCAGCAGAGTGGGACTCTAACTTGTCTCTGCAGAGTCACCTCAGGTTTAGCCTGCAGGGCAGGGAGGCTGCAGAACGTTCTGTTCCAGGAGGGATGCAGGTATACTGACCTTCAGGTTCCTGGCACTCCGCGATAGATCCCACAGGCTGGAAAATGTGGTGACTTAACCTCAGGGGGGTTGCAACTTAGAGGGAATGGGGAGGAAGAGAGGATCCCTTGTGCTCTAGAAGGCTGTTAAAATTTCTGTCAAATGCTCTGATAGAGGCAGGAGCACAGATAGGAGGGATATTTTACCTCTCACTATAAGGGTTGGAGCTGGGGAGGCTTCATGGAGGGCATGGCAGGAGGCCACGAAAGATGAGAAGAGACAACGGCCCCGGCAAAGGTGGAGGAGCCAGGGAGTACTCCTATGTTGGGAGCACAGTGTTCTAGAGAGTGGCAGGAGGTGACTCCGGGTTGCAGCAGATAAGTTGGGGCCTTCAGTGCTGGCCTAAGGAGGCTGAACTTTCTCCTGTGAGTAAAAGAGGAACAGGTGAAGATATTTTACCTGACGGTGGAGTAATGACTGCACTGAAGAGAGGAGACCTGTGGAGAACATGATGAGTTCATGCGGGAGGGTGGTCCAGGGCAGGACCCCAGGGCAGGAGAGAGCTCGCGGGAGCAGAGCCAAGGCTCCCCCTCACTCCAGAGTGAATGACTTGTGAGGAGGGGGAGGATGTGCTGAGCAGATGTGGCAGTTTGGGCTGATACTGGCCCGTGGCCTGTTAGGAACTGCGCTCAGCCCCTCACCTTGTCAAAGGACAAATGAAACTTCTATGACTTCATCTAACTCAGAGACTCTGAATCTTTCAGGAGTAGAGACAGTTTTTTTTCCCCATCTGTCCCTATGTCTTTTGTACAGATGCGAAAACATGAATCCAATTTGTACTTGAGAAAGGTTTGCTTAAGCAGCAGACAGATCCTGTAACTTGCAAAATTGATGAGTTTGGGTTAACATCACTGGGTTGCTGTCCTGAGAGTTCCAGAAATGCTATAATAGGACAGCTTAGAAAAGTGGTAGAAACATAGGCTCTGGAGCCAGCCTTCCCTGAGTTCAATTCCCAGCTCTGCCACTTAGCAACTGTGTGACCTCCAGCAGTTACTCTGCCTCTGTGTGCTTCAGCTCTTTCGTGTGTACAGAGCAGCACAATAGTATCTGTCTCCTACAGTTGGTTCAATGATTCGAGCTGGGCCTAATCAGCACTGTATAAAGAAGTTGGTTTTTACTTTGCTGTAGAATTCAAATCATCAGTATTGATAAAAGCAAGGTAACAACGGGGAGTTAAAAAGAAAATAGTTTAACCATAAATCCAGGCAAAAAGCTTGTATATAAAATTAAACATGAAAAAAAGCCTGGCTAGTAAAAACAGAATTTCTGGCAGAAGCATTATTTTCCATTGTAAATACTGTGGTTATTAAGTCCTTGTGTGATTTTTTGGCATCTTTTCAGTTTTGGAGGATATTTTTAATAGTTTTGTTTCCTTCTGACTACCCTTACATGACTTCATAGTGCTATGTAGGGGAAATTATGGGAGTAGAGAGGCCTTAATGTCGAATATTAAATGCATGCTCTCAGGGTGTTTTAACAATGCTGTCACTTGAGCACTCAGAATGCTGTTTCTAGTGAGTTTTTGCCACACTTACAAGTTGTGACGTTTTCCAAGAAAAATATTACATTTTAGAAAGTCATAAGGAAAGGGCCATGATTATTTGGATTCTATTTTACGTTATATTATGCATGTCTTTTTATAATTTTGTTTACTAACTCCAGCTTTTATGATAAGAAAATTATAGCACACAGTGAGAATATGTGGCATATTTGGCTGTATTTGGTAAGCCATTTTGGACTATTTAGAGGAGGGGTCTGCAACCCACAGGCTGATACTGCTCTGTGGCCTGTTAGGAACTGGGATGCACAGCACGAGGTGAGTGTTGGGTGAGCGAGCATTGCCACCTGAGCTCTGCTTCCTGTTAATCAGTAGAGGCATTAGATTCTCATAGGAGCACGAAACCGATTGTGAACTGCACAAATGAGGGATCTCGGTTGCATGTTCCTTATGAGAATCTAACTAATGCTTGATGATCTGAGGTGGAACTGTTTCATCCTGATGTATATCCCCTGCCCATGGAAAAATTGTCTTCCATGTCTTCCATGAAACTAGTCCCTGGTGCCAAAAAGGTTGGGGACTGCTGGCTTAGTGCAATTGTGACTTAAACAAAGAACATTATTCCCATGATTTTATTTAAAATGTCTGGTGCTCATATCACTGTGAATATGGTCTCTTCAGACTATGAAAGAGTTAAGGTTAATGTGAGATTGAATGTGTACTTCCTAATCAAATTTGGCTATGTATACCTGCTTTCTATGCAAAAACTCAAATTAACCAGATATATGATTCCAAATATCTGGGCAATTGCCCTTAGGTATGCAAAAGTGGATTTTCGTAATTGCCTTACTTCTGGTTGGAACTGTGGAACCAAGGTGGAACATCTTTGCCTTGTCTACAGTCCCACCAACTGGCAATTTTATTTATTTTATTTTATTTTTGTGAGTCTTACTCTGTCATCCAGACTGGAGTGCTGTGGCATGATCTTGGCTCATTGCAACCTCTGCCTCCCAAGTTCTAGCAGTTTTCGTGCCTCAGCTTCCAAGTAGCTGGGCTTATAAGTAAGCACCACCATGCCCAGCTCATCTTTGTATTTTTAGAAGTGACAGGGTTTTGCCATGTTGCCCAGGCTGGTCTGGAACTCCTCTACTCAAGTGATCTGCCTGCCAGAACCTCTCAACGTGCTGAGATTACAGGTGTGAGCCATGATACCTGGTCCCACTGGCAATTTTAAAGGGCGGAAAGTCCTCTCAGGCAAGCACTATGCTTAAGTTTTGCTCCAAATGCTATTGTTAATCTATTTTTCACCAGTCTGATCTGCTCCATTAGCTTCGAAGCACACCTTTTCATTTGTTTCGGTTTGCCTTTGATGGCCTTCTGCCTGCCACAAGCAATCCTCTAGAATACGGGCCTGTGCTTGGCTTTTCTACACAAACACGAACAGCCCTCAATTACCAGGCGGCATTAATCACCTTCTGCCAACTAGAGAATGAGGCGTGTCCCGGGAGAGTGGGACCTTGAACTCGTCTCAGCCTTGCTTGGGACGTGGTCCAGGAGGTTATGGGAAGACACTGGCTTAGAAGCTGACCTCATGGGTTCGCTATTCTTATGTAACACTTAGGAAGAGCAGAGACCCACGCGGTTCATTCCCAGAGCAACGCTGTGGTCAAGAGAACACAGTCCAGCTACCAATAGTTATTTCAAAATAATTCAAAGTTCTTTGTTTATATTTCTTTAAAAAAAAAAAAAAAGGAAAAAGGAAGGGGTGGCCGAGCTGGAAACCTGGTTTCAGTCCCCTTCAGGGGGCCCTCAGGTGGCCGCCTGCTTGGACATCTCTCTACCTGCCCACCCCTCCCAACACCCCGTTCCTCCCTGAGTGTTCATTTGTTGATCCAGATTCTGAATAAATGAAGTCGCACAGAATCTACCCAGCAGAAAGGAAACCGCCTGGAGGCCCGGAGCAGGGTGGGTGCGCGACCCTGCCGTGAGCAGGGAGGGCAGGCTGGGGGCGTTCACCACCCTGAGGCCTCTGCTCCCCGCAGCCCTGAGACCCAGGCTCCCCTGTTCTTCCCTCCAGACCCTGCCCGTCCTCCCCGCGGGGCTCCCTCGCAGCTCTGGGGTAGGGGCGGGCTGCGCCCTCCGCACCTTTCTCAGCAGCCACAGCAGCGCACCCCAGCACGTCCTCCAGGAGCCCGCCCCCTCCTGTCACCCCGGCTTTCCCCACAGCGCGGCGTCCCCTGGTCTCCTCGGGGCTGGAACAGGAGGCTGTTCCTCCCTCCTGCAAGGCGCTTAGAGCTGCGCGGGGAGGAAAGGAGAGAGGAAGAAATACAGTTAAATGTGATATGCGTACAAAGAAACCAACACCGAGCTTCCGAGGGCCTGGAAAGGAGCCCCGGTAAACGCGCGCGGGGCCTGTGCCATCGCCTCAGCGCAGCGCCTGCCTTCAGCGGGCTCCAGACGCTCCCGAGGCCTCCTCCTCGCTTCTCCCCCTTCCCACCTGCGGCCCTCCCGAGGCCCCCTCTCCCCTTCTCCCCCTTCCCACATGCGGCCCTCCCGAGGCCCCCTCCCGCCTTCTCCCCCCTTCCCACCTGTGGCCCTCCCCAGGCCCCCTTCCCGCCTCCCTACCTCCCACCCCCACCCGTAGTCCTCCCAAGGCCCCCTCTAGTCCTCCCACCCCCGAGTCCCTCCCGAGACCTCCCAGGCTCGCGCTCCTCTGAGTTGCCTGAGGCTGAGTCCTGGAGCGGCCTCAGGACCCCCTTTCCAGAGAGTCGTCCCAACCAAAGGGAGGAAGGCCTTTGGAGAGCATCTAAGGAGGACATCCTCACTATGTCTTCTCACTCTCTCCACCCAGAGCCTGTGACCCGGACCCAGCCCGCGGCGCACAGACCCCGGCTCTGGGCACCCCTGGTGAGCGCGTTCTGCACCAGAGCTCCGCACAGCACCAGCCCTCGAGCTCCCCCAACTTCTGTTCATTTGCTGCAGTCCTGATGGGTCAGTCCCTGAGCATCCATGCTGCCAGGTGACAAACCCAGGAACGCAGAGATGCGCAAACTTTACCCAGTGTGACACGATGTGGAGCTGAATCCATGTCTGGGAGTCTGGTGACCGCGTCTGGGCTCTGAGAGCGCAGCCATCTCACAGTGAAACAAACTGGGGACTGGCCTTGTCCTGAGTGGCCTTAGGACGGTGCAGCGGCCGGCAGTCTCCTGGCCAGTCCCCACGATTGACAAGTACCAACAATGTCCCACAGCCATGTCAGTAGAGGCTGTTTGACTGTGGTCATATAACATGCATCTGCTTGGTCTTCTTTTGCCAGATTTTATGCTTTTGTGCCAGTTCCAATTTAAGTAAAAATCTGGACATGCATGGCAAATATGATGCACCTAGTAGACTTGCAGCCTCCTGTTTTTCCTTCTTTCTCTTTTTTAGGATTAGAAAGAGTACATGTAAAGTGCTTAGTGCAGGAGCTGGCAGAGAAAGTAGACACTCAATTAAATAACAGCAATTGTAAGTGGACAAAGCAGGTCGTGTGTCTGGCATTACCCCTCATGCCTGCCTCCCATTCTAAGCATCCTGTTGAGCGCTTGGTAATTCCTCGCTTGAAAGAGATTATAAAAAGTTTTTTGTTCATATTTTAAAAGATTTTTTTATTGTGGTAAGAGGTACATAATTGTAAAGTTTGTACTTTCACATTATTGTACAACCTCACCAGCATCTATCTCCAGAACTTTTTCATCATCTCAGACAGAAACTCTGTCCTCATTAAACACTGACTCCCCATTAAACACTGATTTCTGTCCCCAGACCCTTGTAACCACCATTCTACTTTCTGTCTCTGAGTTTGAGTACTTTGGGTGTAGGTTATAAAGAGTTTTTATCAACACAAACCATAATAAACCTTAAACCTCTAAAATTTAATTAAAGGTTGATTTCTCCCATCTCTTCAAACAGCTATCACCCTTCACAAAAGTTTCCAAATCAAATAGAGAAGGAAAGTAGGGTCTCCTTGTCTGGGGCCTGCAAGACTTTCCCAGCTGTGAGATCGCTCGCCAGCCCACCTTGGGCCTCTTAGCTTGGGATCTTCCACGGCTCCACTGTCTCCTCCCAGCTCTGCTGCTGTCCAGATGCTGCAGGCTCAGCCATATCCCAACCTTAGTCCCACTGGGAAAAGGTGCTATTTTTTTCCCAGCATTGCTACCATTTGCTTTTTCTGTTATTCCTCCCACAGGACATAAGTATTCACTCTCTGGGTAATAGAAAACGTTCTTTCACATTGTCCTCAGTTAAACTCTGTTCAACCAGTGCTTCCCTGGAAGGGACCAATTAATTCAGCCAGGGACCAACTCTGAGAAATAGACTTGCTAGAAATAATCATTTATAATTCAATTTTCAGTGAAAATCAGAAACTGTGGTTCAAGAATGTGTTTGAAGTGAGGTGTTGAATTGTTACAGTCAGGTCAGAACCCTCATCAGATGCCTGCTGTAATATTATTCCTAGTATTTGCCTGATGATGGAAGCTTTCCACTTAGTCACAAGAGTCAGACTTCTACCTCACCCAATACTTTGTAGCAAAGGCAGAAATAAAGAAGGAGGAAGAAGAGAAAGAAACAAAGAAGGAAGGAAGAGAAAAAGGTGCACTATGGCAAAATCCAGTGATATTTCCATTTTTGGCAATGTGACTGACTAGATAGCCAGAAAAACCAAACCAGTGTAGAACATCTAACAGTGCTGGATAGAATATTTAAAATAAATCTTTAAAAATGTGTGGCTAATCATATGTGAAAATAAAGAATGTCCCAAAAGCCTGGAAGTGATGAAGAGGCTCAAAGCTGGAAACAGTAAGTGATACTGGAAAGATAATCAAGTGTCATTAAGTTTTTGTCCTGGGAATAGGGTGGAGGACAGGCAGTTAATATCTTCTCTTGAGGGAGGGATCCGGAGCTGGGCTTTTTACAGGCTCTGAAGTCTAGAGCTGGGTTGTGCAAACTATAGCCTGTAAGCCAAACACAGCCTACCACCTGATTTTGTAGAGTTCCACGGAAACACAGCCATGCCTTTCCTTATTATATCATCTGTAGTTGCTTTTGCAAAACAAGGGCAGAGTTGAATAGTTGCAGCCATATGGACCACAGAGACAAAAAAATGTGCTATCGGGCCCTTTATAGAAAAAGTTGACTGTCTATGATTCTTGAGTAACAGAGTTGGGAAAGACACTTGCCTGTCTTGGTTTTGGTTTTGAGTGGAGGGAGGGGATAAAGGGGGAAAAAACAACCAATCCTTAGATTCAAAAAGTTCAATAAAACTGAGAGAAGTCATTACAAACCAACAAACTAATGCCAAAAGTGAAAGAGGGTACAATTACAAATAGAATTGAGATTTGAAAGATAATAAAATAGAATATATTGAACAACTTTATGATAATCAATCGATCTGGAATCTTTTCTTTCTGAAGTAGAAATATTTACAGGAAATATAAATTGCCAAAACTGACTCAAGAGGAAATAGTAAGCCTGAATCATCCTATGTTTATGAAAAACATGAATCTTTAGTTTAAAAAAATCTGTCCTTAAGAAAATCACCAGGCTCAGTTTTCTATGCCAGTTTCAATACTCAGAATTGAAGATTCTAATCTTACATAAAGTCTTTGAGAGTTTCTCAATAAGACTAGAAAACCAATTCATATAACAAAATCAACTCAAAATGAATAAAAATCCTAAATGTAAGACCTGAAAGAGTGACACTTCTGTGTAAGTTTAACTTTAAATGGTCACAAATTTAAATAGTGGTTAGCATACTGGACAATCCCACTCTGAAATCTAGAGGAAATGGGAAAAGCTTCTTGCCGTTGGCATTTTGTTCCCATTGCTTGGTGATATGACCCCCAAAACACAGGCAACAAAAGCAAAAATAAACAATTGGGCTTATCAAGCTAAAAAGCTTCTGCACAGCAAAGGGGATAATCAACAGAGTAAGGAAACAACCTGCAGAATGGGAGAAAATAACCTGTGAGCCATATATCTGATAAGGAGTTAATATAAAAATATAGAAGGAACTGAAAGAATTCAATAGCAAGAAAACAAGTAATCTAATTTAAAAACTTAGTTGAAGAACCTGAAAAGACATTTCTGAAAAGATAGCATACAAATGGCCAATGGGTCTACTAAAAAAAAAATGCTCAGCATCATTGATCATCAGGGAATGCAAATTAAAGCAGGATGAGATATTACCTCACATCTGCTTGGATGGTTTATAAAAAATATAAGAGATAAAAAGTGTTGTTGAGGATGTGTGGAAAAGAAAACCCTTGTAAACTGTTGGTGGGAATGTAAATTGATACAGTCATTTTGGAAAGCAGTATGGAGGTTCCTCAAAATGTTAAAAACAGAACTACCATATGGTCGAGCCATTATACTTCTGGATATATATCCAAAGGAAATGAAATACATATGTTGAAGAGGGATCTGAACTCCCATGTTCGCTGCAGCATTATTATCCATAGGTAAGATATAGAAACAGCCTAAATGTCCATCAACAAATACATGAATAAACAAAATGTAGTATATATACATAACAAAATACTATTCAGTCTTAAGAAAGAAAGAAATCCTGTTATTTGCAGCAAGGCTAAAACTGGATAACATTATACTAAGTGAAATAAACCAGGCATAGAAAGACAAATATTACAAGATCTCACTTATATGTGGAATCTAAGAGTTGAACTCACAGAAGCAGAGAGTTGAATGGGGGTTACCAGGGGCTGGAGAGTGGGAAACAGGGAAGATGTTGGTTAAGGAATGTAGAATTTCAGTTAGGAGGAATAAGTGAGAATTCTATTGTGCAACATGGTGATTATAGCAAACAACAATGTATTATATGCTTGAAAATTGCTTAGAGAGTAGATTTCAAATTTCCTCACCATCAAAAAAGATGTGAGATTAATTAGCTTGATTTAGTCATTTCACAATACATACATTTATTAAAACATCATGGGTTGTACACCTTAAATAAATATACAATTTTGACAATTAAAAAAAATAAAAAGGAGGAATAAGATTAAAGTGAAATAATTAGGAATATACTTATTCAGAGATATAGCATTGTCTATATGATAAATGCCACAAAATGTACAATGAAATCATTAAATTAATAAGCGATAGCAAACATGCTGTATATAATATTTATATACAAAAGTGATTCATCTTTTTATACATGAAAATAGCATTATAAATTATTATTACTAAATTTTTAGAAAATTTATTTATTATACTTTAAGTTCTGGGGTACATGTGCAGATCGTGCAGGTTTGTTACATAGGTATACACATTCCATGGTGGTGGTTTGCTGCATCCATAGCCCTGTCCTCTACATTAGGTGTTTCTCCTAATGCTATCCCTCCCCAATCCCTCTACCCCCTGCTATTCCTCCTCTTAACCCCCCAACCCCTAGGCCCCAGTGTGTGAATTTCCCCTCCCTGAATCCATGTGTTCTCATTGTTCAACACCCACTTATGAGTGAGAACATGCAGTGTTTGGTTTTCTGTTCTTGTGTCAGTTTGCTAAGAATTATGGTTTCCAGTTTCATCCATGTCCCTGCAAATGACATGAATTCATCCTTTTCTATGGCTGCATAGTATTCCATGGTGTATATGTCCCATATTTTCTTTGTCTGGTCTATCATTGATGATCATTTGGGTTGGTTCCAAGTCTTTGCTATTGTGAACAGTGCCACAATGAACATATGTGTGCATATGTCTTTATAATAGAATGATTTATAATCCTTTGGGTATATACCCAGTAATGGGATTGCTGGTAAAATGGTATTTCTAGATCCTTGAGGAATTGCCACAGTGTCTTCCACAATGGTTGAATTAATTTACACTTCTACCAGTAGTGTAAAAGCATTCTTATGTCTCCAGCATCTGTTGTCTCCTGATTTTTTAGTGATCGCCATTCTAAGTGGCATGAGGTGGTATCTCAATGTGGTTTTGATTTGCATTTCTCTAATGACCAGTGATGATGAGCTTTTTTTCATATGTTTGTTGGCTGCATACATGTCTTCTTTTGAGAAGTGTCTGTTCATATCCTTTTTCCACTTTTTGATGGGGCTGTTTTTTTTTAAATTGTAAATTTGTTTAAGTTCTCTGTAGATTCTGGATATTAGCCCTTTGTCAGATGAGTAAAGTGCAAAAATTGTTTCCCATTCTGTTGGCTGCCAGTTCATTCTATTGATAGTTTATTTTGCTGTGCAGAAGCTCGTAAGTTTAATTAGATCCCATATGTCTATTTTGGCTTTTGTTGCCATTGCTTTTGGTGTTTTAGCCATGAAGTCCTTGACCATGCCTATGTCCTGAATGATATTGCCTAGGTTTTCTTCTAGAGTTTTTATGGTGTTAGGCCCCACGTTTAAATCTTTAATCCATCTAGAATTAATTTTTGTATAAGATGTAAGGGAGGGATCCAGTTTCAGCTTTCTGCACATGGCTATTCAGTTTTCCCAACACCATTTATTAAATAGGGAATCTTTCCCCCGTTGCTTGTTTTTGTCAGGTTTGTCAAAGATCAGACGGTTGTAGTTGTGTGGCATTCTTTCTGAGGCCTCTGCTCTGTTCCATTGGTCCATATCTCTGTCTTGATACCAGTACCATGCTGTTTTGATTACAGTAGCCTTCTAATATAGTTTGAAGTCAGGTAGCATGTTGCCTCCAGCTTTGGTTTTTTCACTTAGGATTGTCTTGGCTATGTGGGCTCTTTTTTGGTTCCATATGAAGTTTAAAGTGGTTTTTTCCAATTATGTGAAGAAAGTCCTCAGTATCTTGATGGGGATAGCATTGAATCTATAAATTACTTTGGGCAGTATGGCCATTTTCTCAATATTGATTCTCCTAACCATGAGCATGGAATGGTTCTCCATCTCTTTGTGTCCTCTCTTGTTTGTTGAGCAGTGGTTTGCAGTTCTCCTTGATGAGGTCCTTTACATCCTTTGTTAGTTGTATTCCTAGGTATTTTATTCTCTTTGTAGCAATTGGGAATGAGAGTTCCCTCATGATTTGGCTCCCTGTTTGTCTATTATTGGTGTATATGAGTACTTGCAATTTTTGCACATTGATTTTGTATCCTGAGACTTTGCTGAAGTTGCCTATTAGTTTAAGGAGATTTTGGGCTGAGACGATGGGGTTTTCTAAATATACAATCATGCCATCTGCAGACAGGGACAATTTGACGTTCTCTCTTCCTATTCAAATTCCCTTTATTTCTTTCTCTTGCCTGATGGCGCTAGCCAGAACTTCCAATACTATGCTGAATAGGAGTGGTGAGAGAGGGCATCCTTGTCTTGTGCCAGTTTTCAAATGTAATGCTTCCAGTTTTTGCCCATTCAGTATGATACTGGCTGTGGGTTTGTCATAAATAGCTTTTATTATTTTGAGATATGATCCATTGATACCTAGTTTATTTAGAGTTTTTAGCATAAAGCGCTGCTGAATTTTTTTGAAGGCCTTCTCTGCATCTATTGAGATAATCATATGGTTTTTGTCTTTGGTTCTATTTATGTGATGGATTATGTTTATAGATTTGCGGATGTCGAATCAGCCTTGCATCCCTGGGATGAAGCTGACATGATCATGATGGATGTTTTGATGTGCTGTTGGATTTGGTTTTCCAGGATTTTTTGAAGATTTTTGCATCAATATTCATCATGGATACTGGCCTGAAATATTCCTTTTTAGTTGCATGTCTGCCAGGGTTTGGTTTCAGGATGAT
The DNA here is from genome assembly GCF_009761245.1 of Sapajus apella. Lineage (NCBI taxonomy): Eukaryota > Metazoa > Chordata > Mammalia > Primates > Cebidae > Sapajus > Sapajus apella. The sequence continues at coordinate 965,497 of NW_022437107.1, forward strand.
GTTGGTCTCATAAAATGAGTTAGGGACAATTCCCTCTTTTCATATTGTTTGGAATAGTTTCAGAAGGAATGGTACCAGCTCCTCTTTGTACCTTTGGTAGAAGTTGGCTGTGAACCCATCTGGTCCTGGACTTTGGTTTGTAGGCCATTAATTGCTGCCTGAACTTCAGATTTTGTTATTGGTTGAATTCAGAAATTCAGCTTCTTCCTGGTTAAGTCTTTGGAGGGTGTAAGTGTCCAGAAATTTATCCATTTCTTCTAGATTTACTGGTTTATTTCCATAGAGGTGTTTGTATTAATCTCTGATGGTAGTTTGTATTTCTGTGGGATCGGTAGTGACATCCCCTTTATCATTTTTTATTGCGTCTATTTGAATCTTCTCTCTTTTCTTTTTTATTAGTCTGGCTAGCAGTCTGTCTATTTTCTTGATCTTTTCAAAAAACCAGTTCCTGGATTTATTGATTTTTTGAAGGGTTTTTTTGTGTGTCTATCTCCTTCAGTTCTGCTTTGATATTAGTTATTTCTTGCCTTCTGTGAGCTTTTAAATTTGTTTGATCTTGCTCCTTTAGTTCTTTTGATGGTGACAATAGGGTGTTGATTTTATATCTTTCGTCCCTTCTCTGGCGGGCATTTAGTGCTATAAATTTCCCTCTAGACACTGCTTTAAATGTGTCCCAGAGATTCTGGTACATTGTGTCTTTGTTCTCATTGGTTTTGAAGAACATCTTTATTTCTGCCTTCATTTCATTGTTTATCCAGTAGTCATTCAGGAGCAGGTTGTTTAGTTACCATGTAGTTGTGCAGTTTTGATTACGTTTCTTAATCCTGAGTTCTAATTTGATTGCACTGTGGTCTGAGAGGCTGTTATGATTTCTGTTCTTTTGCATTTGCTGAGGAGTGTTTTACTTCCAATTACATGGCCAATTTTAGAATAAGTGCCATGTGGCACTGAGAAGAATGTATATTCTATTGATTTGAGGTGGAGAATTCTGTGGATGTCTTATGTCCACTTGATCTAGAGCTGAGTTCACATCCTGAATATCCTTGTTAATTTTCTGTCTTGTTGATCTGTCTAATATTGACAGTGGGTGTGGGAGTATGCTTTTTATAGGTTTCTAAGAACTTGTTTTATGAATCTGGTTGCTCCTGTATTGGGTGCATATATATTTAGGATAGTTAGCTTTTCTTGTTGCATTGATTCCTTTACCACTATGTAATGCCCTTCTTTGTCTTTTTTGATCTTTGTTGGTTTAATGTCTGTTTTGTCAGACAGTGGGATGGCAAGTCCTGCTTTTTTTTTTCTTTCCATTTGCTTGGTAAATATTTTTTTATCCTTTTATTTTGAGCCTATGTGTGTCTTTGCATGTGAGATGGGTCTCCTGAATACAGCATACTTATGGGTCTTGACTCTTTACCCAATTTGCCCATCTGTGTCTTTTAATTGGGGCATTTAGCCCATTTACATTTAAGGTTAATATTGTTATGTGTGAATTTAATCCTGTCATCATGATGCTACTAGTTATTTTGCACAGTAGTTGATGCAGTTTCTTCATAGTGTCATTGATCTTTATATTTTGATGTGATTTTGCAGTGGCTGGTATGAGTTTTTCTTTTTCTGATTTAGTGCTTCCTTCAGGAGCTCTTGCAGGACAGGCCTGGTGGTAACAAAATCCCTCAGCATTTGATTGTCTGTAAAGGATTTTGTTTCTCCTTTGTGAAATTAATTTAAAATTAATGTATAGTGGTTAATGGCATGAATTCATGTTCAAAGTCCCTCTCATTCTATTTATATGACATTAGTCAAGTTATTTCTCCTTTCTTTGCTTCAGTGTTTTCATCTGAAAAGTGGGACAATAGGACAATAACTGTACATACCTAATATTTGAGAGAAAAGTTAGTGTATATAAAATGCTTAGAGAAGTACCTAACTAGTAGTAATTGGTACATAAGTTTTTGTAAAACAAGTGAAGAAAGTTACATAGAAATAAATTTTACAATAATTGTATAATAACTTTATAAAGAAAATTATAAAACTTTACTGGAAAAGAAAATCTAAATAAATGGAGTGATATACCATTTTCATGGACAAGGATGCTTAATATTTATACAGACATTAATCCACTACACATTGATCCACAGATTTGACAACATTTGAATCAAACTCCTAACTTAATTTCTCATGGAAATTGATGAGCTAATAGTAACATTTACATTATAAGGAAAGGAACAAAATTAGCCATGATTTTCTTCAAGAGATAGTGCTAGGTGGGGGTGCTTGACTTCTAAGAAATTAAGATTTTTAATGAATCTTTGATAATTAAGACAATGTAGTATTGGTAGAGAAATAGAAACAGTGCACCAATTATATAAAAAAAGGGAAACAAAAACAGACTATTTTATAGATGGAAACACGATATGTAATGAATGATCATCTATTTGACATTGGTCAATGAGACTGGATTCACAAATTATACTATGCACAAAACAACTTTAAATAGATTAAGGATATTAATGTGAACGGCAAGATTTAAAAATTTTAGAAGGACATGTTTAAGAGAATGACTATGACTTCCAGGGTGGGGAAATATTTCTTAAATAAGACCCAAAAAGCACATTCCAGAAATAGAAAGATTAATAAATTCAGGCACATTATAATTAAGAACTTATGTTCATCAAAAATCATGCAGGAAGTGAATAGACAAGCCACAACAGGGAAAAGACATTCCTAACAGATATAACTACAAAAGATTAGTATTTAGGACATATAAGTAAACCTAAAAATCAAGAGTACAAATATTCTAATAGAAAAACTGAAGCTATATTATTTAGAAGAAATATAAAAAGTCATTGAACATATGGAAAATGCTCAACCTCGTTAGGTATCAGAAAAATGCAAATTAAAACCACAATGATATAACATTCAAAATTCTTCAACGTGGCAAAAATAGAAAGTATAAACATACCAGCTGTTGGTAAGGATGTAGCACAACAGAAATTCTCATCTTCAGCTTTCAGTATATTTTAGGATTACATTATCCCCCACATTGCTGCTGGGGGATAATATAATTATTTGGAAAAAAATATGGTGTAACTTGCTAAAGCTGAAGATGAAATTACCTTAACCCCCAGTAATTTGTCTCAGGTATAAGCCCTATAGAATTACTTGCTGTTAACTCTGTAATCATATTTTTCTAATTAATAATATAAAATACGCAATTATATATATATGTTTAGCTGGCCATATATATGTATATATGTATATACACACACATACACACAGATGGATCTATTTTTCTATGGACAGCCAAATATGAATACCTTTTCCTATATTTCAGTTAGTGCTACTAATTTATCTTTTCCCAGAAAAAAATTTTGATTTTATTCGAGTTTTCTTATTACCAGATGGCTGAACATAATATTCCCTTACAATTCCTTTAGTGCTCTTTGTGTTTGGAATAAATTTTCCTTTCTGATTTCTAATTTTGTTATTTACTCATGGACTCATTCAATAAATAAGTATTGAATGCTTAAGATATAGTCATTATTGCAGGTCTCTGGAATTGTGTGGGGTTTATTGTCTAGTTGGGGAGAGATAGACAATGACCAAGTGCATTAGTCCCTTTTACATTGCTGTAACAGAATACCTGAGACTGAGGAATTTCTAATGAACATTAATATATTGGCTCATAGTTCTGGAGGTTAAGTCCAATACCAAGGCATTGGCATCTGTTGAGGGCCAATGTGTCATCCCATGGTGGAAAGTGAATGGCAAAAAGAGAGAGAAAGGGGACAAACTCACTCTTTATAAGGAATTCACTCATGTAAATAAGGGCATTAATCTGCTCATCAAGGCAGAACACTTGTGGCTTAATCACCTCATAGAAGTTCAACATCTTAATACCATGGCAATTAAAATTTCATCAGGAGTTTTGGAGGGGACAAATATTCAAACCATAGAATTCTGCTCGTCTCCAAAAATTAATGTTGTTCTCATATACAAAAGACATTCATTGTATCCCAGTAGCCCCCAAAGTCTTAACTCATTCCTCTATCAACTCAAAAGTTCAAAGTCCAGAGTGTCATAAAAACTAGCTATGAGCAAGACTCAAGGCATGATTCATCCTGAGGCAAATTCCTCTCCATCTGTGAGCCTATGAAATGAAATGAGTTACGTGCTTCCAAAATACAACGGTGGAACACGTGTAGGATAGACATTCCCATTCCAAAAGGGAGAAATAGGAAAGAAGAAAGGGGTAACTGAGCTCAAAGAAGTTCAAAACCCAGCAGAGAGAACAATAGTAAATCTAAGACTTCAGAATAATCTTTGACTTCCTATGTCATTTTTTGAACGCATTGTGGTGGTGGTTGGGCACACAAGGCCATGGGGAGCTTTAGCCCTATGGCTTTACTGGTCTCAGCCCCAAAAGCAGCTCTGTTGGGTTGGAGTCTTGTACCTGCAGATCACCTAGGCTGGTGTTGCATGCTGGTGGCTCTACAGTTCTGGGGTCTTGGAGGAGATCTTGCTCCCATAGCTCCATTAGGCCTAGTGGGGACTCTGCAGTAGCCCTGTTCCCGCAGTTCTCCTAGGCACTGCCCATGTGGGGGCTCTCTGCAATGGCTTCACTCCTGTGGTAAGTCTCTGCCTGTGACATCCTTTGAAATCTACATGGAGGCACCCATGCCCTCACAGCTCTTGCATCCTGTGCATCTGCAGAATCAGCACCGCATGGATGCTGCTAGGGTTTATAATATGTACCTTCTGCAGTGGGCCAAGCCGTACCTGGTCTGTTTGAGCCATGGTTGGGGTGGCTGAGGAGCATTAGAAGTGGGAAGCAGAGACTTGAGGCAGCCCTGGGCAGTGCGCCCCAAAGTCTGGAGGGTGTCCTAGGCCTCTCTTTTGACATATGTCCTTCCCCCAGGAAGGACCTGGCACTCTGGACCTGTGATGGGAGGGGTGTCACCAATAATCTCTGAAGTGCCTTGGGGGTCATTGACAACAGCCTCTGGCTTCCTTCTATCCACATTAATCTCCTTATCAAAAGGTGAGTTGGCCGTACCATTGGTTTCCTCTCCTGAAAGTGCTCTTTCATCCTCTACAACATGGCCAGGCTGAGAGTCCTTCAAAGCCCTAAGCTGTGTTTTCCTTTTAAGTATACAATTTTGTGTTTAAATAATTTCTCTCTTCTCAAAATTGAGTATACGCAATTATGAAAAGCCACACAGCACCCTGAATACTTTGCCGCTTAGATATTTCTTTTACCAGATATTCTAGTTCATTTCTCTTATATTCTGCCTTTCACAAAGCACTTCGGATGGACACAATTCAGCCAAGATCTTTGCCACTTTAACTCGAGGCCTTTACTCAAGTGTCCTATATCTTTTCTCTCATTTCAACTTGAGACCTTATCAGAATTGCCTTGACTGTCCTTATTTCTGCCAACATTCTGATCAACAACCACTCAGTACCCTCTAGGAAGATTCAGACTTTCTCTACAGTCCCTTTCTTCCTCTGACAGCCCACCAGAATTGCTCTTAATGCTCCGTTCATGACAATACAGGCTGTTTCCAGTCAGCTTCTCCAAACTCTTCCAGCCTCTATCCATTGCCCGGTTTCAAAGCTGTCTCTATGTTTTCAGGTGTTTGTTACGGCACAATCCCCACTTCTTGTTACCAATTTTCTGTCCAAGTCCATTTGTGCTACTATAACAAAATACTTGAGACTGGCTGATTTATAATGAACAGAAATTCACAGGCTCACGGTTATGGAGGCTGAGAAGTCCAATATTAAGGTGCCAGCATCTTTCAAGGGCCAGCCTTCTTGCTGTAGTATCCCATGGCAGAAGGGAGACGGCAGGAGAGTGAGAGAGGGAGAGAGAAAGAGAGAGAAGAGAGGAAAAACACACCGCTTCCTTTTTTTGAAAACTTTTATTTTAGGTTTAGGGAAACATGTGATGGTTTGTTGCATAGGTATACTCGCATCACAGTCTCTTTTTAGTTCTGTGTGGGGCAACATTAGGACAATCATGAAATCCCTTCTGGGGGCTCTGGTGTGTGAGGGGGATGCTGCAGAGTCTCCTGCTCAGAGCACACTTTCTGGAGGCTGTGCACTTCACAGGCTTGTCAGAGAGGTGGACAACGAGCTGCTCAATGACCTGTAACGGGGCTGCTGACAGGTTAGACAGTGACCCTGAGCCTGGGAACACCCCATTTGAGCGTCCAGCAGTGAGCTTCTAGCCCATCTAGCCCCCATCTGATTGAGCTGCTCAAGGCTGAAGGTATTTCTCTCTGATCCCCCCTGAAGCACCCAGAGCATGAGAATCTCTTAATGTTGTACAGATTATTGCATCACCCTGGTATTAAGCCCAGTACCCAACAGTTATCTTTTCTGCTCCTCTCCCTCCTCCCACTCTCCACCCTCAAACAGATCCCAGTGTCTGTAGTTTCCTTCTTTGAAATACATCCCTTTCTAACAAACCCACTCTCATGATGACAGTATTAATTCATTCATTAAGGCAGAGCCCTAATGGCCTCATCACCTCTTAAAGCTCTCACCTCTTAAAATTGTTATAATGGCAGTTAAACTTCAACATGAATTTTGGAGAGGATGAAGATTTAAATCACAGTAATAGGTAAACATAAATGTTATAATTTCATGTACTTATAAGTATTACTAACAAAACCTGAACAAGACAAGAGATATTTTTGATAATGAGGACATCTATAAGGGGGCATCCTCTTCCATTTAGCAATTTCTGCTAGATATTTAATGGTGTATAATCTGGCACATAGAGGATTATGACAATTAGCTTTGTGACCTTGTCATGGAAGCCCCCGCTTTCTTCCCATTCTGTCCATGTGGATCTCTGCACTGTCCCTCTCTGTTCACCTTCCTGACTACTTTGCTGGGAAGCCCTCATTTATATAGCACATAGTAATTTTTTACCCCAGTTGCATTTATCTTATTGGCATATATTGTTATGGCAGATGTACTTACTCTTACTTTCATCCTCTTATGCTCCATTTTATATTTCTTCCAGTGGTTATTTGTATTTTCCACATTTTGCTAAATAGTCTATAGTTTCTTTGCTTTTTTTTTGTCCTAGTAATATGGAAGACACACAGTCTCTCTCTCTCTCTCATTCTCTCTCTTTTGAGTCAGAGTCTTTCTCTGTTGCCCAGGCTGGAGTGCAGGGGCACAATCTCAGCTCACTCCGACCCCTGCCTCCCAGACTCAAGTGATTCTCCTGCCTCAGCCTCCCAAGTAGCTGGTGTTATGGGAGTGTGCCACCATGCCTAGCTAATTTTTGTATTTTTAGTAGAGACAGGGTTTCACTACATTGGCCAGGCTGGTCTTGAACTCCTGACCTCCAGTGATCTACCTGCCTCAGCCTCCCAAAGTGCTGGGAATTACAGGCATGAACCATAGCACGCAGCCACACAGTTTCTTTTTAGTTCTATGTGGGGCAACATTAGGACAATCATGAAATCCCTTCTGGGGGCTCTGGTGTGTGAGGGAAGGGCTGCAGAATCTCTTGCTCAGAGCACACTTTCTGGAGGCTGTGCACTTCACAGGCTGGTCAGAGAGGTGGACAGCAAGCTGCTCAATGACCTGTAATGGGTCAGACAGTGACCTCAATCCTGTGAACACACCACTTGGGTGTCCAGCAGTGAGCTCCCAGCCCATCCAGCCCCAGCCCGATTGAGCAACACAGGGGTGAAGGTGTTTCTCTGTGATCCCCCACTGAAGTGCCCAGAGCATGAGAATCTCTTAATGGAGGCTGCTGTGGCTGAGCCCCCCTGGTGAGGGATGCTTTGGACTAAGGAGACAGCTATACCCATGGGTGCCACCTGGAAACTTTTGTACCACCCCTGCTGGTGCACTCACAATGCCAGACCATGGACTCCAGGTGGTGAGAACCATTCCATGTGCTTTCCTGTGACCCAGCATGCCCCCACCCTGCCTAACATGAGACTGTAACAGCTCAGCATGTGTGATGCAGACAGGGAGGATCCTGGGAAACAGGCACTGCCTTGTCACTGCTCTCTTCTGTGCAAACGAGACTGCATGTGACTGTGCCCCCATCACCAAGCACACTGGCAGGAGGACTTGCTGCTAAATAAAGGTTTGGAGTCCGGGATCCCATGATCTAGGCCATAGTGGGAGGCGAAGAGGGTGGATCATCTCTGGTGAGGTGTGAGCTGAGGTGCCAGGTAGGAGGGAGATGGTGTGCTGGGGGCTTCCTGGTGGGTCAGGGGATGGGCAGTGGGGCTGGAGGAGTAGGAGGGGCTGGATCCAACCTGGGAAATGCACTTATGAGAACTCAGATTGGACACAGCATCTGTGATGAGGGGACCACTGTAATCCAAGAGGAAAAATGTTGGAATAAATGAAGGCTGTGGAAATGGGGAAGAAGGGGCATGTTTTAGAAATTCAAAAGTAAGGAACATGAAAGGATCGGGAAACAGATTGCAAGCCAGGCTGGGGGAGGAAATGCCATGGAACATGGGGCTGGTGGTGCCATTTGCTGTGGAAGGAGGCACAGGGGTCATTGAGAGGGAGGAGTCTGGAGCCAGGGCAGCCTCATGGGAAGGATCAGGACAGGGCAGGTGGGAACTGCAGACCTTGCCACCACCATGCCTGCCCCACTGAGTTCTGGGGCTACCCCATGAGTGGTTTCCTGCATGTGGTATGAGAACGGGGGAGCGCAAGAGCCTCAGAGCTGCCAGGGCCCGTCCTCCTGGAAAGTGGCTGTGCCAGCAGCTACCAAGGCCAGAATTGCTTCCAGGAGACACTGCTGATGAAGACGAACAGAAAGAATGAATGAGTGAAAGAAAAAAAGGAGGAGCAGCAGGAATGAATAGAGGAAAGAAGGAAGGAGGAAAGGGAAGGGACTGAGGCTGCTTCCTATGGGCTGGGGGAGCCATTTATGCAATATGTCCCACACATTATCTTATTTACTCCTCGGGGTAATCTGATGTTTTTGCACTCATTTTAAAGATGAGAAAACAGAAGGCTCATGGGGATAAGAAATGGCCGGGCTAGAATCAAACTCTGGCAATGGGACTTGTGTCTCTCAGCTCCATTGCCTCTAAGTGGAGAAATGAATGAAATATGGGGGATAGGATGGACAACATATTCACTTACTGACTGCACGTGTAATAACAAGGTGATTGTCCTCTGAGCTGTCTACCCTGGACTGATCTGTGCTGTTAGAAGTCAGGACAGGGGCTACTCCTGAAGATGTGGGGGCTGGGCACATAGAGGGCTTCTGTGGCGTAAGTCATACATGTCTCAGGCTCGGTGCTGGGGGCCAGGACTGTGGTGGGGGAAGCCTCTATAATGTAAATCTGGAGTCCTACAGTCACGGCATCTTTGGGTAATTGAGACAAGGGCTGATGCAATCAGTAGAATAATAGAATGTATCACTAAGTTAATGGACACAGTGTGCCTGGAATGCACATCACTCTAAATGTGGGGATAGATCTACTGCCATGGGTGTGGAATTTGTTAGAGCTCTCCAAGCTCCATGGGGATCGAGACTCCGGTGCCAAAGCGGGATGGGTTTGTGGCTTCAGTTCTTGGAGATGCAGCTGCCAGCCTCCCCTTGTCCAGCTGGCTTTTTGCAAGTTGAGATCGGAGGCTCATCATGAAAAAGAGCTTCTGGACACAGATGCTTTGGCTTCAGTCTTTGGATCAAATAAGAGGTATTTTCATAAGCCTCCGTCTTCTTGCCCTGCTTTGAATAAGTTCAGTTCAAATTCTGAGTTGCTTTTGGCTCTGGCCAAATTCTGCTGTTCTTGGAGGTTTGCTTTGTTTCTTTTTGATGCTCTACAAGTCAACAATTGCAACATAAACCAAGGAAAGAACATGTGGCAAAGACAATGAAAAACAGATCCATGCCTGCCAAAGAAAGAGGTGGAAAGACAGAACCTGTCAGTTCCATACGTTGAGCAGCTCAGGGCGCACCACTCCAGAGTGAATGTGCTGGCCTGTGGGTAGAATCCCTCCTGAGTGAGCCCTGCTTTTTAGATTTGGGTTCAATAAAGATAATTCTCTTCATCCAGTGTAATCTTCAAGTGTTCCATAACTTTTTTCCTCAAGATCTTTCACTTACTTCTTAAAAGCAACTGAATGTTGATTTAGGGTTGGGCTGGCAGTAATAAGGAAAAGCTGGTGACTTTGGGCTCTATGTTCAAAAGCCATCTGCATCTCACCTTTGCGAGGTGGACTTCTGAAATCCATTTTTAGTCATAAAAAACTCATGGAAAAATTCCATGAAAGGAAGAAGCCATGGGGCCCACTTCTCACAGAGGCTGCTGCACCAGGTGGGTAGATGATGGCATTCTCGTGGGTTTGCAAGCGCTGCCAGTCTGCGAGGCTGAAGGGCGTCCACAGGAGGAGGGGGCCCTGTGTCTGCAGGCTTGTAGTCTCTAATGAAACAACTCAGGGAGATCCTGCTTCATGTCGTAACAAAGGCTAGAAACAGGAATTTCTGACTTCTCAAAAGCTGGATGATAATTACAGTGGAGCAATTGAGAATACCAAGAAGTGATTGATTCTCAGGAGGTGGAGGAAACAGTTTCACAGTTAATACAGCATGACCAAAACAAAGCAAAACAAAACTAACAATCTTGCCCTGTGGGGTGGAAACAACAGAATTTTCCTTCCTAATATCCTTAATTTTAAATTATATATCCACATGTAAACATATTAGCTCAATTTTTTTTTCTCCAGAAGATCATTAGTTCCCTGAGGGTGAGGCCTCTTTTCCTTTTTCCCCCACTTCTGTTTTCCAGTCCTTAGTACAGTTTCTGGAAGATTGTAGCTTGATAATTTATGCAGTCATTTATTTATCTGAGTACTATTTATTGAGAGCCTTCTATGCAGTGTGCGCTGTTAGGAAGAATATCACAGTGAACAGAAGGGACAAGAATTCCTTCCTCCCAAGGCTTACATTTGAAAGGCATGGGAAAAACCAAACAAAAAAACTCCAACCAACCAACACAACAAACCCAAGCCCAAAACACCAGGATTATGCTAGTGTATGTATTTGCAGTGAGGCAGGTAGTGGTAGAATTTAGAAGTTAGAAAGGGTGGTCTAGGAAAGAAAGGTCTCATTGAGAAGGTGCCACTTGCATAAGAGTCAAGGGGTTGCGGATTTTCTGGGGAAAAACATTCCAGCCCCAGGAACCTGTAAATGTTCAGGACTTGAGATAGAAGCATCCCCCAATCCAAAGACCAGTGTAGAGGCCCAAGAGCCGGAGCACAAGAAGGGGGTGGTAAGAGATGAGGGAAGAGAGGACATGGGAACAGATCACGTGGGGTCCTGGGGCCACTTGACATCCTTGGATTTTGTTCCAAGTGAAATGGGGAGCCATGGAAGGGTTTTGGGTCAAGGAACAACACTTTCTGACTTAAGTTTTAATAGGTCCTCTCAAACAGATATGCTGAAAATACACAAAAAATGGCAAGTATGGATGCAGACAGACAGTAAGAAACTTATGATGGTCCAGGAGAGATGACGGGGCCTGATGTAGAGGACACTGGTGGAGGTGGCGAGATGGAGCACGTCTCTGGATACATTTTGATGAAAAGGCAATAGTCTTTCAGAGGAAGCATATGTGGTATGAGAAAAACAGCCGTCAAGAAGGGCTCCAAGATTTTTGATCCAAGCAATTAGAAAAATGAAATTACTATTTACGGAGAAATGGAAAGCCTGTGGAAGAAGCTGGTTATTTATGATGGGTAGGGGATTATTAAGGTGGATCCTAGGGTAGGCTAAGTGTTAAATTTCCTGGATAATGTCATATTTCTTTCCAAAATAGTTATCTAAATTATAATTCCACCGGCGGGATATTAGCATTACAATTCTCGCTGTTCTCTCCAAGCACTGCTGGACTAACGGGTCTGCATGTATTTCCCTGGTTGTTTGTGGGATTGAATCCAGTTCATATGTTTATTGACCTTTGGGTTTTCTCTCTTTGAACTGCTCTTACATATTCTTTGTTCACATTTTCAACTGAAATGTCTTTTTAAAATTTGTAGCAGCTCTTTATATCTTCTGCCTATTTTCTGTTACATTCATTACAAATATTTTCTCTTGGTGTTTGGGTTGATTATAAACTGAAAGTGCAGTTATCATATCCTTAGATGTAGAGCTTTGTGAACTTTAACATAGTTAAATTTATTCATCTTTTTTTATTATGTTCATGATTTTTACATCTAGTTTAAAAATTTTTCACCTTCCCTGATGTCTTAAAGGTACTTGTACACATTTTCTCCCTGAAGTATTCCATTTTTTTCTTTAAAATTTGACTTTCATTTTTTTATTTAACAAACATTTCGATGTACTAGACTCAGAAACTTTTCTAAGTGATGTACAAAAATTGCCTCATTTAATTTTCATGACATCCTAGGGATTGTGTATTATTATTATTATTTTTTGAGATGGAGTCTTGCTCTGTAGCCCAGGCTGGAGTACAAAGGCACAATCTTGGCTCACTGCAACCTCCACCTCCTGGGTTCAATCAATTCTCCTGCCTCAGCCTCCCAAGTAGGTGGGATTACAGGTGCACACCACCATGCCTGGCTAATTTGGTACTTTTAGTAGAGACGGGGTTTCGCTATGTTGGCCAGGCTGGTCTCAAACTCCTGACCTCTTATATGTCTTTCAAAAAAGTAAAAAAAATTATTCCATAATGGTTCTGTGCTGCTTCCATAGGATTTTTCACCAGATATATAGATTCTTGCTATAGTAAATGCAATAGTCTTTCTTAAATGTTTTCTAATTAGTTGTCCATGGTGAATTGTTTTTTATGTTGGTCTGATGTCTAACAACTTTTCTCTTTTATTGATCCCAAAAATTTGCCAAAAGTACTCTTGCATTTGGGAGAATTGACCTTGCGTTTTGACACAATCTCTTCATCCGTGGGCCCTTTGCATTTGTTGTTTCTTTTGTCTATAAACCTCTTCCCACCTTACCTACCTCCCTCCTGCAGCACACATCCCCTTGCCTTTGCCTTGGCTCTTGAAATTCAACTCTTATTTTGATAAGAAACATTTCCTGACCTTCAGGGTACAGCCACTTTCATTTCCACTGGAGAGTTGACCACTGAGGTTTGCAGAAAGTGTGTTAGTATAAACGAGATGGGTAGGTCAATCCCAACCCAAATCAAAAACAACCATGATAAAACACAACTACGCTTAATAATATGGTGTCTTTAAACAACAAATCAATGACAATCATCTCAGGAAATATTTTAGAATGGATTTTTTTAAGAAATGATAGTTTGTAAGCCACAACAAAATAAAGCTGTAATCACCAGTTTCTTTTGTGGGTTCCATAAGACCCTAAGACTGGGTTATTTTAAATGAATCAGTTTATTTGATGGGAATACTAGTCTGGGAGAATTGTATTCTTTTTGGACGTTAGCATTTCAAGATGTCGGCAGGGACCCTTCCTGCTTCTGTTCACCGCGTCAGTTACCTGTCCCATTCACCTTCGTGATAACCAGTATCTAGAACACATTCAACACTAATTGCCTCAGGTTGAATGATAAGCTAGAAGAAAGGTTTGTGTGCATTTGGGCTAGTGAACTTATCCAAGGATTTATGTCAAGTGGAAGGGAAATTTTCCAGAGGTGTTTTAGGAGACAGTTGTTGGCCACTGGCCTTAATGTGGGGTGATAAAAAATTGACAGAAATGGAGACTGTGTTGGATCACAGTCCAGGACTGTAAAAGAATGTCTCTGGCTGCATGATGTGGAAAAGATGTACCATATCTTGTCCAGATGGAGGCTGACGTGTATTAATAGAAGGAAGACCTTGTTATTAGAACTGACATAACACAGGTACATTGCTTTGTAAAGTAGAGCATCCTCAGTGGGTATTCAAGATAAAGCATTGTTTTGTAGGTAAGGTGACATCTAATGTCTTTTAAGTCATCTAATTCCCTTTAAAAGAGATTATTCCAAAGAAACTCATGTGGATATAAGCTTTTGCCCATCTTCAGCCCAGTTTTCACCTGCACAGAAACTGCTTGTGACTCTCTTGCCCGTTGTGTAACAGATACCCTCCTAGTGCTACTGGAGGAGGAGGAGGTAGTCTGTGCTCAGGGCAGGTGGGCAGCGTTTTTGTGAAGCGTCTCACCTGGTCACTTCCCCTGCTCTGTCTTGCTGGAGTCTGGCATTCCTGGGGCTGGGTGAGGGTGGGTGAGAGGGAGGGATGGGGGCAAGCTGGTGAGGCCCCTTGGAGCTGGGGTTGGACCTTCGTACCCAGCACCAATGCAGGTCCTGCGCAGGGGATGGATAACAAAAAGTGCAGCTGCCCTGAAGTACTGTTACTTTTCCCATCATCTGAAGTACTGTTACTTTTCCCATCTGAAGTATTGTTACTTTCCCCATCTGACCTGTCCTCTGGGTGTATTCCTCTCTTGGAGTAGCCTCGCAGGACGGTGGCTATGATTTGGGCAGGGTCTGTGTGTTCCCAGCTGCCATCCAATAGGGCTCTAAATTGCACCTCCTCTTCTAAAGCCAGGTTGGCCATCCCCTCCCCACCTGCTGGCGTGTGTGACAGCTTCTAACTATGCAGAACTCAGCATTAGGGCCCTGGAGCTGGGGCTCTGCCTCCCGGCCTGTGACCTGGGGCAGGCCACTTACACCTTGCCTGACTCGGTTTCCCTCATCTTAACTGTTAGCTATTATTATTATTTTGGTGATAGGGACAAGTAACAGGTGAAGAAGAAACCAAATAACTGAAAGGACTGTGGTGTAAAACCTAAATCATAACCAGGGGAGAGGCATGCAGGTCACATGGTAGTTGGCATAGTGGTTATTTAGTCCTTGAGGTCATTAAGTGGCCTGTGGTCAGAGGCAGGTGTGACGTGAGAAATCCAGAGAATCATGAGGGGGTGGGGCAAGCCTAAGGGAGGCTCTGCTGCCAGAGAGGCCAGATTCCATGAATCAGAAGGAATCATCCCCGTTCTAGCAGAAAAGCACAGCGCTTGCCTGGCCAAAGCATTCCAACCCCTGGGCCTCTCCTCCAGACACTTCCTGTCCAGATGGGCAGTGGTCCTAGAGCCTGGGAAAGCTGCCCCGCATGTAAGGGCAGGGGATGTGTCTGAAGCAGGTGAGAGACCGATATGAGCCTTAGTTGCTGCTCTGGAAATGGGAAGAAGAGACGTATGTATGGTGGATTGGGAAGCTGGGCTCCCCAGAGTTCCACAGGCATGTGCGGTGGGTCCTTCTTGATGATTAAGTCCTGTGGGGGAATGGCTCTGTCAGCATAGTCCAAGAGACATCTATTAATGCCTTAATGTTGCCTGAGGTTAAGATGCCTGCAGTCAAGCTCCTCCTCATCCTTTCTGCATGAGGAGACTCATGCAGAAAGTCAGAACTGCATTATCTTAGTGCTCAGAACAGAAGTGGGCATTTTGATATTGCAATCGCAAAAGGAGGAGATGGTCAACTACAGGTGGCTAGCTTAGTTTAGTAATAGCAAAATATTTAAAAATATTAAAAAAATTGTATTTGCCTCCCCATGGCAGGTCTTGGGTAGTTGGGCAACCTGGTGCTAAAGATAGGTCTGGGCCTTTCCTTATAAACCTTTTATACATTTGTGTTGTTTTGACATTTAAAAATCAGAATATTTTTGACTTTAAAAAAAACATGATATGCTCCCATAATACTTAGTACTGGGACTGTCCACATTGGGAATACGTGATTTGCAATGCCAAGAAAGACGTGCTGAATTTATTGGGCAAGTTAAAGAGCAAATAAAATTTGAGTATTTTTTAAAACCCCAGGAATGAGTACTATGCACGCCACATGCTAGCATGCCACATAAAATAGATGTGCAGTCAGAAACTGAATGATGTGCCTCTTGACCTTCGATTTGGCCTCTTGTGCCTTTGATTTTGTGTCATGTGTATATATTACTTGTTTGAGAATTATTCATGTAATTGTAAAAGTGGACGAGGAAATGATGTAAACACAGCTACTCGTTGTGGAAGGCTGGCCTTTGTGTTAAGTGCTGTGTGCTCCACCTCATTTCTAGAGCAGGTAGCATTTGCAGAGACTTGGGAGGGAGTGGACGTGTCCCTGATGCTAAGGGCAGAGAAGGAGCGGGGCCCTTGGGCAGCTGGAAGGGCATCCTGAAGAGATGTCTGCCAGCCGCCATTCTCCTGGCAGCAGGGCATGCTGGGAAGCAGCTGGCAGGCAGTGAAGAGTTTCTGATTGTCAGCAGAGGGGTGGGGCATCCCCAAGTCTGAGGCAAGCACACCAAAAACCAGCTAAGTTGAAGGCTCACCTGCATGGCAAATGGTGAGGGCAAAGTCCAGCTGCCAGTCCAAAGTACAGCGCTTTCAAAGCAAGTGCATCTTAACGTGGTTCTCCATTTGGGAGCTGAGCATCATGAGGGAGGACGAGGCACCCTAGTAAGGACTGGTGTTTGGTGTGTCGGGGGGTGGGGGAGGGTGGTGGTAAGGAAGTGGGTGGGCCCAGATGGAGCAATTTGAATTGTTCCTTTTGCTGCAGACAATAGGAGCATGATACATTTTTCAGCAGGGGAGCCACGTGATCAGATTTCTGCTTTAAAAACAGGGAAGAGCTCAAAATCCTGGAATGATGATATCAGAGCTGGAAACCCTCACTGAGTTCCAACCCTCTCCTTGTGTAGCAAGCAACTTGCCAACATCATCAAACCCTTCATTTAAACTCAGAAGAAAAACAAAACAAAGCAAAACAATGCAATCCCCAAACCCTTCCTGTCATTGACCCTGGGTCACCGTCCTGTTTCTAACAGTCACATTTTAATTACTGGCAACTCAGTTCCTTGATTGTGTCTCTACAGCAGACTGGAGTCTTTACCCTTGAAGATGACTCCAGATCTGTACTCTGGTGTCCCACTCTTTTCTTTGTCTCTTGAACCGGACCAACCCAAGGCAAAACTGTGATGTTGGTAGCACTTATTTTTTACTTCCTTACTCATACTACAAGGTCATCTGAATTAAATTTGAATTAGATGATTATGTATGTTATTTACTTTATTTAGTTATACAACAGAGTTTAGTAAAAACAAATTATAAAAATGCATACACAGGATGAAAGACCTAGGGTTACATATGACTGGTCTCATCTTTTAAATTAAAATATTATCTCCCAAAAGACCTAATGAGGTTAATGAGTTTCTTGAGCTCCAACAACTAGCTGGTATCAGAGTTAAGACTAAAACACTTAGTGTATACTGGCCTATTTTTCATCATGTCTTTATTTTGGTACTGATTAGAGAGCATTCCTTCAGTTATTGCTGACTAGAAAACTATGCAGAAACTTAGTGGTTTAATAACAATCGATTATCTCTCATTGTTCTGTGTTGGTTGGGTGGTTATAGTCATATATTGGCTGGGGCTGTAATCATCTGAAGGCTCAGCTGGCCTGGGCACCCTGGATGGCTTGCTCTCCTGGCTGCAGGTTGAAGCTGGAACTCAGACATAGACTTAGACATGGATTCTTCATGTGGCATGGGTGCCTCACACCATGGCAACTGGATTCCAAGAATGGGATTGCCAAGATATCCATCCAGAAGCTGCAAGGCTCCTTATGACCTGGCCTCAGAAGTCCAGTAGTTCCCTTCCACCACATTCTATTGGCCACACAAGTCCCAGAGACCATCCCAGACTGAAGGGGAAGGAAATCAGAGCCCACTTCTCAATGGGAGACATGAGAAAGGAGGCCATCTTTAATTTGCTATGAGGAGAGTGGAGAGAATAGGAAAAGCAGAGGCCATACTGAATGGGTAAACTTGAGAATCATTGCAGTAAGAGTTTAGTGCAACATAGAATAAATTAAATTAAGTCAACAGAAAGCTGGGTGGCATGCTTTTAGGCACTAGGTACACAGGAATCAGTAGGACACCTTTTCTTGTCTTTCAGCACTCATGTTCATTTAGGACACAGACATTAGAGGGACAATCACTCAGATTTTAAGTTTTGAAACAGAAGTGGCTGTTAGTTCATGAATCCATCCATCCATCCATCCATCCATCCAACCATTCACCCACCCACCCACCCATTCATCTATCCACCTGTTCATCTATTCACCTATCCATCCATGCATTAATTTTTTATTTATTTGTTGAGGTCCTGGAGCTAAGATCTTAGATCACTGAGCTTACATTCTAATGCAGGGAGAGATAGACCCATTGCAGGCAGTGATATGAAGAAAATAAGATGAGGAGGGGCAGTAAAGGGTGGGGTGGAGGGGAGTTGCATTCCAGTTAGGGTGATTGGAGAAGTTTTCTTAGAGGACAGGAGAGATAGAATGACACTTTTGGGAGGAACAGGATCCAGCCAGGTAAATATCTGGAGCAGAAACTTCCAGGAAAATGCAAAGGTTCCTGGGGCACAAATGGGTTTGGGGTGTTCAAGGACCAAAAGAGGGCAGTGTCGCTAGAGCTCTGTGCCCAGGGAGCAGGGCTGTGCTGTGAGAGGTCAGGGAGGCCTGAGGCAGTGCTGGGTGTGCAGAGGGTCCAGGGCTTGCCCTTCCTGGGTCCACTGCTCTGCACAGAGCAGGTGATATGAGGGCAGGTCCTCAGGGATAAAAGCTGCATGTGGGTCAAGTGAGTTTATAATGAGGGCGGGGTCACGGGAGGCTCAGGTTGGAGGCAGAGGAGGATACTAATAAAGATGACTAATGTTTAGTTATCCTAATCGTGTTCTTCTCACAGCCCCATTTAAACCTTATAATCTGTGCAAAATGGGTACTCTTATTATCCTAAATACACGGTCAGTGATCAGCAGCCACTTTCCTGGTTTGCTGACTTTGAAGTCCCCTTAGGAGTCATCTAGGTGGATGTGTGTAAATAAACCATTGAGATTATACCTTGCTCATATTTGGCACTCAGTAAAAAAGTGTTGTATGTAATAGGGGTGAGATATAGAATTCGAAGTAGCTCCTCCATGGTGCTGAACCTGAGCAGGTAGATGTGTCTATGTTACAGCTTGCTGGGCAGAAGATGAAGTTGCTGAAATGTGAATTCAAATCCGCTCTACTTTCCAATAAGGACTTTTTGTGTTCCCGTGGTGGTCATGTGTTTCTTTTTTGGGTGATGAGTCTGTGAACTCCATTCCTTGTTTAGGCAGAGCCTTTCCCACCTTCATTTGGTAGAGCCCAGTTCCTACTGAAGGCATAGGACCCAGACCCCGAGAACCAGATGCACCAGCCTGGGCTTTCGCCAGAAGCAGGGACACAGAACCTGTCTTAGAGGCATCATTAGAGGACTGGACATCATGGCCAGAGACCGCAGACACAGAAGACCCAGGGCATGTCCAGAAACTGGGCTCAGGGGACCTCGTGGTGCCATCTGCATATCTGAGCCCATGGAGGTCCTCTGGTCTATTCATTTCTCTGGTCTATTCATGGAGGTCCTCTGGTCTATTCAGTTCTCTCATTTTGACTTAATTTTGTTTTTGCTGGCTTTTTTTTTTTTTAAGAACTTATCACGAAACTAACTTCATTATATTTTTCCCAGTTAGATTTTTGTGTTAAATATCTTCACTGTCCTGGTGACTTCTGGTTCTCGTTTTCTTGATGCATACAATGTCCTCAGCCTTCTTTGGATTTTCTGTACACTTCTTGACACCCTGCATGACTCTCTGCACAGATTCACCCTCCAAAGTGCTTGCTGCAGACTGGCTTTTGGTCTTTCTTGATCTCAAACGCATGGAGTCTGAATTTCCTATTTCTCCTTTCCCTTCCTGATTCTGCACGAGAATCCTCGTGCTCTTCTGCCCTTAGCTCTCCTCTGCCACCTTAGGCTTTCTTAAAAAATTGCCCAGTTCATTTACGTGATCACATTAATTGTGCAGAGTTGAGGGTGGTTCTCTCGTAATTATTTAGTCTCCACTATGTCGGTGGTTATACATCCTTTCTTATTGCTAATGCTATTTGTGTTTGATTTTCTTCTTTTTTTCTTGGCCTGACTTAAAGAGGTTTGTCTGTTTTATTTTTATTTTAAAAATAACCAACTGTTTATTTTTACTTCTCCACTGTGATTTCCCCCTTTATTTCTTTAATGTTTGAGTTTGTATATTTTTTCTATTTATTTTGGGTTAAATTTTATTATTATTTTGCTATATCCTTGTGTCAAGTGCTTAATTCATTTATTTCATTAATTTGACTTCTAAAAACTCAGTTAATTCTCTAAGTTTTCCTCTATGTCCTACATCGTGCAAACTCCAAGGGTTTCTGTAGGGGGCATACTAATTGTAATTCAATTTCAATTTTGTTTTCCATGTGTAGGCCCAGATTTATTTGAATGTCGAAGTGCTTAGAGTTGTTGGCTCTTCTTTTGTTATTAAAGTCGGTTTTATTACACTGTGGTTAGAGAAAATAGTATGAAGGATTTTAATTTTAGATAAAGCATAAATATCTTTTTCAGCCCCAAACATGATACATTTCTGACAGTGTTCCAAAGATGTGTAATGGAATATATATTATCTGTTGGAATATAGTAATATATACACATACACACTGCCATGTGCATATGTTTATATATCATATTTAGTCAATGTAGTTGAATTAGCAGAGTCCTGGAGTCATCTCGATGCAAGTTTGTTGAGGCAGACTTGTCCATTTTATCCTCAGCTGAGTCACAATTACCTAACAGGACCTGACACATATTGGAATGAAGTAAATATTTTTTGAATGAAATTCAATGGTCCCCAACCATTTTTGGCAGCAGAAACTGGTTTGGTGGAAGACAGTTTTTCCATGGTTGGTGGTAGGGGATGGTTTTGGATGATTCAAGTGCATTACATTTATTGTGCACTCTATTTCTGTTATTATTACACTGTAATATAATGAAGTAATGATAAAACTCACCATAATATAGAATCAGTGGGAGCTCTGAGCTTGTTTTCCTACAACTCCGTGGTCCTCTCTGGGGGTGATGGCAGACAGTGACAGATCAGGAGGGATTAAATTCTCATAAGGAGTATGCAACCTGTTATAGATTCCTCACATGCACAGATCACAATAGGGTTCATGCTCCCAGGAGACTCTAAGGCCACCACTGATCTGACGGGGAGTGGAGGTCAGGTGGTAATGTGAGAGCCAGGAGGAGTGGCTATAAACACAAATGAAGCTTCACTCACTCACCTGCCACTCACCTCCTCTGTGTGGCCTGGTTCCTAACACCACGGACTAGTACGCATTCATGTAATTTTTCTGCATTTAAAATATATTTTATTGAGGTATTTCTGGAACCTTGGGTGCCTAGATTTGTCATGTTATACAGTAGCAGTCATTTTAGGAATACTTATTAAATGCTTTTGGTGTGCTGGGCACTGTGCTAAGCACCAGAAATACAATGGCAAATAAAAGAACCCAGAGGCCTCCTGCACTTCATGATTCATACATTACAGCTATAAAACAGACAATAACCAAGCAGGTAACTAAATATTAATTTAAAACAATTTTGGTTGGTGCTAGGAAGGAAAGAAATGAGCAGCCTTTTCAAGGTATGGAGGGGATGGACTGCTTTTGGGATGGTCAGGAAGGTTGCCCTGGGGTGGGCACATGAAATTGAGTTCAGAGGACAGGTGGCCAGCACCGTGAAAAGCTGGGACAGGCTTCCAGGCAAAGAGAGCAAGCCTTTTATTAATGTGGCATCCTCTTCCCTCATTTGATGTGTCACCTTGAGTTCTACATTAGAAATACTGCTTCCATCTTCTTTTTTTGTTAGTGCTTACGTGATCCATATTTATCTATACAGTTATACACTCCATACAATTAGGTATTATGATGGTTAATTTTATGTTTCAGTGTGATGTGGCTAAGGGATGCCCAGATGACTGGTGGTGTGTTATATCCGGTGTGTCTGTGCAGGTGTTTGGAAGAGGCTGGCATTTGAATTGTGAACTGAGTAAGAAGACCCATCCTCACCAGTGTAGGAAGGCATTGTCTAATCCATTGAGGGCCTGAATAGAATGAAAAGGTGGAGGAAGAGTGAATCCATCCTTTCCTGCTTGAGCAGAGACATCCATCCTCTCCTGCCCTTAAACATTGGTGCTCCTGATTCTCAGGCTTCCCTACCCAAACCGGGACTTAGGCCATCAGCTACTGCCTTCCCTCCTTCTCAGGCCTCAGGACTCAGGCCTCATGCCTCATGTTACCACTGGCTTCCCTGCTCCCCAGCTTATAGATGACAGATCGCGGGACTTCTCAGCCTTCACAACCTCATAAGCCACTTCCTTGAATAAGTTTCCTCTTCATACGGTCCTCCATTGGTGTGAGTGGGGATTGGTTCCAGAACCCTTGAGTATATCAAACTCCATGCTCAAGCTCCACTGTCAGCCCTGCAGAATCTGTGTGTAAGGAAAGGTGAGTCTCTGCACAAGCAGCCTTCACTTGCTGGGAATTTTGTGTTTTCCATCTGAGTTTGGTTGGAAAATCTGAGTATAAGTGGACCCATGCATTAAAATCTGTGCTGTTCAAGGGTCAAGTGTGGAGGATAGGCACAGGCTACTGGAGACAGATAGGGAATGTGCCTTTGGGCAAGACAGTGGTGGCAAGGTGGGCACCACTCCCAACATGACAGCAGGGATCAGTGAGTTGCCAGGGGTGTGAGCACGAGTGCTAAACTGGTTGGAGGTCTTCCTTGGAGCCGGACTCAGGCTGGGAGAGAACTGTGGGGCCCGAGTGGCTCCAGCCTGCATGGGTCCAGTCAGGTACCCTGCAAGAGGAGCTCACCTGTGCATATGGGGATTCACACTGAGAGAGAGGAGAAGCCAGGGTCAGGGGCTCTGGCCCTCTTGCACTGCATGTGGGGAGAGCCAAAACTCAGGGAGGCTGCTGGGCAATGGTCAGTGCTGACAGAGTGGGTGCATCAACAGCCATGGAGTTGTGGTCATGCAGAGCCCAGCATGACAGCCTTGGCTGAGTTGTCTGTCTGGGGTTGTGGATGGAGTTGATAGACACAGGGAAGAGAGGAGGAGGGGCTTGCTTAGGGGAGAAGAAACTGAGTCGAGTTGGGGGCATGTGGAATTTGAGGTGCCTATAGGAGCCCCATTTGAGATGTCCAGTAGACAAGTGGGGGCACCAAGTTCAGCACTGGAAATGGGGCTCTGGACCCTTGAAGAGAAGCCAACAGTTGGCTGTTTGCATTAGAAGTGGTTATGGTGATGATGGGAGCTGATAAGATAGCTCAGGTTAAAACAAAGAAAGCAAGCCAAGGAAAAACCATGGTCAGGGCAAGTACAGTAAGGATTGATGGCATCCTTGAAGTACTTCTTTATCTACAAAGAGCATTCATTCTATGTCCAATGAGAATGCCAGTATTTCATTAGCACTGTTTAAAATAAATGACTCAGAGGGAATTCTGGCCCCACACAACGCCTGCTAGATGGGGAAGCCTTGCTGCCTCCCTTCTGAATGGCTTGTTGCACAATTGGGCCATTCACTCTGTTTCAGGAGCTCTGTGTGTTTCCTCTTTTCCATCTTAGACCTATTTGTTAGGGAAAACAATCTACTTCTCAGGGTTTCAGGTTTATGTACTGTTGATCTATTACTTTATTTCTCTAATCTCTTTCCCACAGTCAATAGTTTTTACTACTTGGAACTGAAAACAACCTACAGGATACCAAAGCATGAGTTAACTTATTTAGAACAAAGAAGACCCTCTGATTCCAGTGAGGTCAGGGAGGAGGCCAAACAGTCAATCCACTTGCTTAGGACATGTGGGCTAAACAGTGATTTGACTCTACATTCACTTTTCAACCAGTTGCATTGGCCTTATGGTTTTTATTAAATTGTAAATCTCTTTACCACATTGAAAATTATGGAATGCATTTCTTCTTCTCGAGTCTGTGCATCTGAAGGCCATAGGTGGACAAGTGCATGCTGCCAGTGGAAAATGGCTTTTCTGGAATATCAGGTTCAGTCCTCAGAGACTAAGAGCACTCCATGTGGTGAGCAATAAATCTGAATTCTGCTGCATTTAATTAAGGTAATTTTCCTACTTAGCTCCACATGTGGAGATGAGATTCAATTTTATTGTGCCTAAAAAAACATGTCCTTTAAAACGTGTCACCAGAATGGAATGTGACCACAGATGGGCATGTGATGAGCCTCTGTCGCCTCGAGGGAGGAGAAGGATGCGTTCTGTCCCCTTCTCCCGCTTCTGTGGGTTTTTCGATTGCATGGATATGGGTTGTGAGGGAATGGAGTCCCTCTACAAAGATAACAGATGCAGGTGGAGGGCAGAGCAGGGTGAGAAGTTGAGCCAGAGGAGGGGACAGATTGTTGGATAATGTTTTCTTACTAGGTACAGTGTCAGTGAATAAAGATTTTGGTCACCCAGAAAGACCAAAGATCCATACTCCTGACTCTTTTGCTGAGTAATTAATAAACGTTATGGGAACCACCTAGTATCTCCTTATCCTTACTGTGAGAGTTGCTTTTATGTGTCGACTTGACTAGATTAAAGATGCAGATAGCTGGTCAGACATTATTTCTGGGTGTGCCTGTGAGGGTGTTTCCAGAAGAGCTGAGGGTTTGAATCAATGGACTGAGTAAGAAGGTCCGCCATCACCAGTGTGATTGGGCACCGTCCAGTCTGCTGAGGGTCCAAATAGAACCAAAAGGTAGAAGAAGGGAAAATTCTCTCTCTCTCTCCTTGGGCTGGGTTGCCCCGCTTCTCCTGCCTGCAGACATTAGCACTCCTGGTTTTCAGGCCTGGGGACTCAGGTTTGAACCTATACTGTTGGGTTTCTTGATTCTCAGGCCTTCAGGTTTGGGCCAAATCACACCACCGGCTTTCCTGGGCTCCAGGGTGCCAATGGCAGGTAGTGGGACCTATCAGCCTCCACAATCCCTTGAGCCAGTTCCCACAATCGGTCTCTTTTTATCTATATCAAAATAGAGATGTCTCTCTCTTTCTCTCTATCTTATTATTCTGTTTCTCTGGAGAATGCTAATACTGTACACAGTTCCTGAAAAGACTCTGAAAACAGCAGCATCACCACCAAGGGAACACAGAGCCTCCTGGGTCATGAGAAGCCTGAGAGGCATGACAGACATGCCTGAGTTTCCTCCGCAGGGTTCTTGTTAGGAGGTGGCCCAACCATGCTTGGCCACATTCAGAAAAAGGAAATACATCCTCCCAAAGGGAGGCCCATTCCACTGCTGGAGAATTTCGCCTACTAACAGGTTCTTGCTTATGTGATTTTGACCAATTCCTTTTCCAAGTCTATCCCTTTTGTTCTAGTCCATTCTCTTAGAAGAACATGGAGCCAGAACAATGACTCTTACCAAGGCCAACTCTTTATTAGGCACCAGGCAGCCAAGTTGACAAAGCACGTGGTATCCTCATCCTCCAGATGGTGACAGCTGAGAGGAGGGTGGGAGAAAACCACAAGCCCCCCAAAATTAGGGTCTGTATTTTAGTGACTAGTAGAGCATCTGACAAAAAGTACCCTCTTCAGATAGTTTTGAGAGGCCTGGGAAACACAAGAACTACATTACCCTTCTCTGATTACTCTTCTGTCCTGTTGTCAAACTCTGGGCTTCGTCAGTGAAGACGCGCCTCCCCTTGGTGGCAACTCCAGCTAAGCTCCTGCTACCTGCCCTCCCAGCTGGCTTATGGCATCAAGCCCCACAGGATGAGTGCTCCATCCTGACTGCCATGTCTACACTGTGTCTGTGCAGTGTCTGTTAGGCCCCATCTGCCATGACCCGATGATGGCCAGCCTGGCCTGTGCAGAGATCCGAGGAGCATGTGAATGCTTGAACATGTGTACAATGCAACCCAAACCATGGAGTCAGTGCTTCTGGGTTGCTCAGCCTACATGGCGAGGGGCACCAGGAAGTGGTGTAAACTTCTGCTCTGTGTAAACTCAGTCTGGCCAGGGAGATAACACAGACATGCAAGGAACTGCAAGGCAACTGTGGTAAGTGACAGAGAAGCTGCCAATTGGCCCTCAAGTTGAGAGGGAGAGTGATGTGCACTGTCAGTGTGTTGTCCCAAGAGTCCTTGGCATGGCTGTGGAGCTTCACACCTGAAGGATGGCTGGTGAGACCACTGGTATGTCCCTTATTAGGCACCGTGTGTAATAGCCTTGTTAGTGTATCGAGAAATACTCAGGCTTCCTGGAGGATTGATCCATGCACAGTTGCTGATAGGAAGCTGACCATGTGCTAGAGGGGGCTGCCCCGGTGCCCCAGGCAATCCAGGTCCCTGCTGTCTAATTGGGTGGATGAAATACATAAATATGTAATAAATGAATATATAGGGTGTACAAGATGGGGTGGGCAGGGAAGGGCTCATGTAGCGGGGACGTCTGAGCGAGACCGGCTGGCAGCAAGTGGATGGCACAGTCTGTAGTCAGGTGAGCAGGAGTGATGGGTGGACTCCACGTGGGACACCAGGTAAGGGGCACTAGGAGAAGTGGGGAGCACTAGGAGAAGTGGGGAGCACCAGGGTCCAGGCCCTCTGTGACCTTGCCCTGCTGTTTAAGGAGGCCAGTGCATTCTGCATTGGTGACCACCTAGTTAGGGTGGCCAGAGTGAGCAAATAAAACACAAGATGCCTAGTTAAATTTGAATTTTAGATGAAGAGTAAATAATTTCTTAGTATGTACTACAGAAAGGAAAGTATTAAAATTCTCTGTTGTGGAAGCAAATATAAAACTAGATAGAAGAGGCCAGGAATGGTGGCTCATGCTTGTAATCCCAACATTTGGGAGGATTGTTCAAGTCCAGGAATTTGGGAGCAGCCTGGGCAACATAGTGAGACCCAGTACCTGGTGTGGTGGCATGCTCCTGTTGTCCCAGCTACTCAGGAGGCTGAGTCAGGAGGATTGTTTGAGCTCAGGAGGTGGAGGCTGCAGTGAGCTGTGATCATGTCACTGCACTCTAGCCTGGGTGGCAAAGCGAGACCCTGTCTCAAAAAATAAATAAATAAATAAAGTCATAGTTAGCATTGCTAGTGGGAGGAGACAGGCAGAAAACTTAGAAAACTATAGGTTGGCTGACCTCCCCTCAGCTTTGCCAAGAGACCAGTCTATGCCATGGCCAGTGATGGACCCAGCCCAAGGTACAGACAGGTAATTGGGGTTGGGGAGAATGTGGATGACCAAGTCTGGTTCTTCCTCCCTGCAGGACCCACTACAGAAATGAACAGTGGGGGACTACAGTCCTCACCCTGGAGCCAAGATGGTGAGGTGACAGAGTGTCATAAGAGCTGTTCAGAGCCAGGACCCAGGGATCAAGCTGAGCTGAACACCAACTGGGTGCTGTGGGCAAGCAATCCCTTATTATATCTAAGGCAGATAAGAGAAGGACTTAACTCCTAAGGATGTTGTAAGGGTTAAATTAATTAATGTAGGGAAAGATATTAGTAACATTCCTGGCCCACAGTATCTATTTTATTTTAATTCCTAAGAAAATATAGTATCTGTGTGTTTGCTTTGTCGACCAGACTGTATTGCCGATGACTTAAGACCAGGCAGCAAATTTGAGGTGGAGCCATGGTTATCAGAATGGCTGCCCAGACCTCAAAGCTGATTTATCTCAATCATAACAGCAGCAAATTCCTGTTATTGTAATGAATCACAGCATGTATGCGCACAGATGCAGGCACTGGGGTTCAGAGGGCCAGGCTGTGCGGGGAGGGTAACGAAAAGCAGACACTTGTACAGCTCTAACAATGTGTGGAGCAACCGAACCTGCAGCCTGCTTACACAAAACAGGCCATAATGAAATCCAGTTTCCAAACGGAATATTTTTCCTGAATGATAAGGTATTGCATATGGTTCTTTTCCCATTGTGTAGTAATTCCTTCCAAAGCAAACATTTTAAAGATTTTAACTGAGGTTGGAAAACTAAAACTTGCCTCAGTATAAAAATGTCGAAGCCATCTGCTAGAAAATCACAGCTCTGCAATATATAACATGCAGAGCTGTGTTGCTCGAACTAATTTAATCATAAAATGCCATTTCCTCCATCCGAAGGGAAACATTTCTACTTGGCCACTAGAGCTTTCTGGAGAAAGGCATTTATATTTGCAATATGGTATATTAGTAATTTTGAATTTCAAAGAGAAAACAGAGCAGGG
Organism: Sapajus apella; assembly: GCF_009761245.1. NCBI lineage: Eukaryota > Metazoa > Chordata > Mammalia > Primates > Cebidae > Sapajus > Sapajus apella. Next base: position 993,607 of record NW_022437107.1, read on the forward strand.
ATTTTGGAAAACAAATGTTGAAAGGATAATTTCAATTCTTTGCAGATGATTTTGATAGAAAAGTTTTTGTTAAAACAACTGATGGAAACTGAGAAACATGACCATCAGTTCGAAGGAAAATAATTGAGTTGTACTGTTTGCATTTTATTTTGCACACATTGAACAATTAAAAGATTTTATGTAGTATGAGAACAAAACCCCCCAAACACCAGTGCAATGGCAGAAAGCTGGGAGTCAAATCAGGCAGCACACACACGAACACTGCATTCATATGATGAAGACCACATTTCCGAGAAGCTTTCTGAAAAGAATCTGTGTGTGTGTGTGTGTGTTTCTATATATATGTGTATATATATATATGTATATATATATGTATATATATATGTGTGTGTGTGTATATATATATATATATATATTCTTCTTTTTTCCTGCCAGAATCTTTTGTAGAACGATCTTCAAGTTAGTTTTGGGACATAGGTTCCAGTATTGCTCCATTAATTGGCATAGATTGACTGTATCTTATTCAAATATTAATTGACAGCTGTTTTCTTAGATCTTTTTGCATAACGTGGTGTTCAATGAACAAGTAGGGTTTTAAACATGACAACGCCCTGTATTTGAGAAAGTTTATGTTATATATGTGCCTGTTAATTTAGTAGTTATGAGTTTAATGCTAACTTTGAGTTCTTTAGACACAGGTCCTCATATATATTAACAAAATCAGCTGTGTGCCTTAACCAACAGTGAGCATATAGTTTTTTAAATGGACCTCTGAATTGAACATTTAAAAAAACCCTTCTGCATCCTATTAGGTATTGATTAACCTGCAGGAGGGTAATCCTAGTAAGCAAATGTAATCAAGATTCTCCTTCCCCAGTGATTCCAAGGGCAGCCTGGCTCTCCTGGTCCAGTGCTTCCTTTACTCACATAATCTCTAATGTGTTCCTAGATCCCAATACCACTCTGTGCATCAAACTGTATATGTATTTGGAGTACCAGCGCTCAGAATTTGGAGCTGGGATTTTGTTGACACGGTCTTTTCTCTGATTGTCACCTACCATTTCTTCTTTGGTTTGCCTTTCATTTTAATGCCAGATTTCTAAGTGTAAGAAAGGAGGGTGGGGAGTGGGCAGAAGTCATTGTTTCCATCTTGAAAGTCAACATCAGTATTTCCTGTCCTGGGGACCAACCAGTGCCTCTTGTTTCTGGAAACGCTACAGCATTCTACTTCAATTTTAATCTGGATAACACCAAAGCTTTTCCTTAAATTCACCACTGGAGTTAGCTCATAGATGCACTGATTTTGTGTATCGTTTCTCCTCCTTAATATCTCTCACACAGATGCCATTGACCTTTAGATGGGCTGCACAGTGTGGGGTCCTGTGCCATGGATCTACTTCTCCAGGGACCAGGATCTTGAGATCTTCAGGCTGGGTTTCCATGGAGGCCTGGAGCTGCTTTTCCTCCTGCGTAACTGCACTCAAAACAGCCTGGTTGCTCTAGAATGGAGACTTGGGCAACTCCTTCCTGCTCAGATTTGCTCACCTCAGGGAAATGCAAATAGAAGCAAGCTGCAGGCAACTTCACCCCTAAGTCCATGGGTTCTCAGCTGGTAATGTCCTCTTATGGCTGTTAACCCATGATGTCAATCCTGTAGCAATCTAAGGCTTGAGAAAAATTAATCTTCTGGAAAATTCTAAGACTACATCTTAGGGAGCCTGGCTTTATCTCTATGTCTTGGATCATACAAGGGTATGCTTTTAATTTCACACTAGAACTCAAAGAGTACTGGCCAATGGATGTGTTTCCTAGAACTATCCCAGTGTGTTCACCATACAGAGGAAGATTCTGAGATTCAAGACTCAAGACTGAAGAAAATCGTTATTTTTATTATTTTAGTCTTATACACAAAATGGTACCTACTGAATAAGCAGGTTTTTAATAGGTGACTTATATATAAACAAAAAGAAACACTTTATCTTCTAGATCTATTCCAGTTTTTCAGCAGCTGTAGATTTAAATGCAAACTTTTAGCCCACAGGATAAGAAGAAAGCAAGTCCTGAACGTGGGCCAGCACCAGGATTCAAGCCTCTGACTCCAAGGCAAGGGTTCGTCATCTTGAATCGTGCACAAATTTTTACATAGCGCCAGAGGAAACTGCTTGTACTTTCTGTTGTAGGTAAGACTAACCTTTGCTTATTTTTACTTCCCATGAATAAATAGCTGCAAGAAGAACTACTGGAACAAAGACCCTTAATGAGCTTTTGCTAGATATAAATAGGGAGTGTGAACCACAGTGTGGCGGAAGAACGGTTTCCCTGAACTGTCCGCCACGGGGGGACTGTGTGGTGTTCTTCAGTGCACTCATCTTGTC